>NC_051234.1:32817480-32879980 GCF_015220715.1 Pygocentrus nattereri | reverse complement strand
CAAAACATTATTTAGCAAAAATGTTCTACATTTCAAACATAATGACTGTAACCTGCCACTGACAACTGCAGTGCGTTAGGTGGGTGACTGAATCGTGAATACCTGCTACCTTTACCGAAACTTTCACTGGGTTTGACCGGGTCGTGGAGCTATGCCCCCCTTTCCAATCAAAGAAAGCCACTTCCTTCCTTTCCCTGCAGCTCACATAGTAAAGTCAGCTGAAACCACACAAGTTCACGAGCCAAGCAGAGGTTCACGAGAAGCCCGAGGCTGGCGGCGCATCCATAACACTAATTTCACCCGTGCGGCTGCAGGATCCCTGGCCGTAAACGTGAGCGTGCTTGCAGTGAGCGGTATTCCGCATCGGAAAAGAATGAAAAATGGAGCAGGAGACTGGAAACAGACCATGATCGTATGTGCGTCCGTATTAAAAATAAGAAGGGGGAGATGAACGTTAATGTGGGATGGGAAAGTTAACCAAGGCACGAAGGATGCAACCAAGTGGCAGAGTCACTTTCACACTGGTTTGGCACCTCTCTTAGTTTCAGCTGTTGGTTTCATAGTTTCGGTAGTACAATGATGAGCTGCAGTTCAGGAACAGTGGGGGCTCTGAATGAGGGGAATTCACTGCTGTTGAAATGATCTAGATTTCTGCGTTGATGCCTCCTGAAGTGTATTTAACAGTACAGCAACAAAACGGCATTTATTTGTATAGCGCTTTTTACAACTAGTGTTGTCTCAAAGCAGCTTTACCGAAAAGCAGTTTATAGATAAAAACAAATAAATAAAAAGAGGCCATGTAAGAACCATGTAAGAGGAAGAAACCGTGAGAGGAGCCCAGGCTCAAGGGAGAAACTCCTCCTCCTCTGGTCGACCCCCGATGAGGGAAGATATACAAGTATACAATATTAAATACACTGTATGGACAAAAGTATTGGGACATAGATTTTAATCATTAAATTCGGGCATTTTGTACAGTCTCATTTCCACGGGTGTATAAAATCAAGCAGCTAGCCATGCAGCCTGCCTTTACACACACTAGTAAAAGAATGGGTCTAAAGAACTCACTGAATTCCAGCGTGGTGCTGTAATAGGAGGCCACCGCTGCAACAAGTCAGTTGGTGAAATTTCTTCCCACCTAGATTTTCCATGTTCAGCTGTTTGTGGTATTATTTAAAAGTGGAAGCATTTAGGAACCAAAGCAGCTCAGCCATGAAGTGTCAGACCACGTAGAGTTATAGGGCGGGCTGCCGAGTTCTGAGGAGCACAGAGCTTAAAAGTGTCCAACGCTCTGCTGATCAATACCTGTAGTGTTCAAACCTCCTCTGGCATCAACATCAGCACCGAAACTGCACCGGGAGCTTCATGGCAGGGTTTCCATGACTGAGCAGCTGCATTCAAGCCTTTCATCACCAAGCACAGAGCCAAGCGTCGGATGGAGTGGAGTAAAGCGCCGCCACTGGACTCTGGAGCAGCTTCTCTATCCGTCAGTCTGATGGACGAGTCTGGGTTCGGCGAATGCCAGGAGAACGTTCCCTGCCTGACTGCGCTGTGCCGGCTGTAAAGTTTGGTGGAGGAGGGATGATGATACGGGGCTGTTTTTCAGGGGTTCAGGGCTATGTTCCAGTGAGGGGGCATCTTAATGCTTCAGCACCAAGACATTTTGGACAGCATGACTGAGCCCCAGTGACCAAAGCAGCTCCATAAAATCATGACTGGGTGAGTTTGGTGTGGAAGAACTTGACTGACTCTCACAGAGTCCTGACCTCAACCCCATCAAACACCTTTAGGATGAACTGGAACATTGACAGACACTCTCCGGAATCTTGTAGAAGATTCCCAGCAGAGTTTCAGTTTCCGTTTCTCCAGAAGTCTGCATATCTGCGATTTTTGAACCACAGAGTTAAAAATAAATATCCAGTAAGTGAAACCACCTTCTGCAGCATAATGAATGTAATGCCATTATGCTGGTTATACTGAACTTGTTATGCTGCCTAAACCCGACTGAATCAGAAGGATAAAGCAGAAGTCAGGACACTGCGGGTGTCCTAAAGTCGAGAGTGTTTAGGAGGTTCTGTCTAGTTAGGATACTTTCGTAATACTCTTTTCTTTCATGGCATTATAGTAAGACAAAGAACTCAGGGACTGTTATTCTGTAAAAGCTACTGTCCTGACACTTGGCATAGGGCAGGGTGACCTTAGGCTCACGGGCAGCTGCTCCAGAGGATCCCATTCTATTGGTCAGTACTTTCTATAGGGATTATACAAGCTGTCCACAACGGGTGACCTTACAGAAGCTGACCTAACTAACTAGAAGACGTGTCTGGACACATTTAGAATACATACACTTACATACGCTACATGGAGTATTGGGACACCTACTCATCACACCTACAGGAGTCCCATTCTAAATCCATGGGCGTTAATATCGAGTTGGTCCCCCTTTGCAGCTACAACAGCTTCCATTCTTCTGGGAATCTTCCTACAAGATGTTGGAGAGTGTCTGTGGGAATTTCTGCCCATTCATCCCGAAGAGCATTTGTGAGGTCAGACACTGATGTTGGACGAGACATGAAGCCTTCCCAGAAGAGTAGAGGCTGTTACTGCAGCACAAACTCAGTATTAATACCTTCATTTCAGAGGAAACACTATGAGCAGGTGTCTGCAAACTTTTGGACATATTGGCCTGACGGTTTAAACCAGGGCTGTCCAGTTCCACTCCAGTTCATTCTCAAACACGCATGGCTCAGTTCCGCTTTTCATTTCTAGATTTAATGCGTGTGTATGAGCCGAGAAATGGCCACACTGCTTATATGAGCCTTTATATTTAGTAACTACTGCAGTCTCCTTAAGTGGCGGTCACTGCGGCCAAAGCGTTGCCATAGAAGATATTTGTTTCAATATACTCTTAAGAAAAGGGGGCTCTTTAGGTAAGGGAATGGTTCTGTTCAGAACCACAAGTTCTATACAAAATCATTTCATGCTTAAATATTCTACAGAACCTTTTTAAAACGGTTCTATATAGCACAAAAAGGGTTCTTGTATTGCTGCTTTAGTATCTTCTTAATTGTCAGTCACCTCAGCCAAAGGATTTCCGTTGGGGCTATTTGTTTCCATGTACTCTTAAGAAAGATGGTTCTTCAGGGGGTAAAGGGGATGTGTCTATTTAGAGCCATTAGTTCTATATAGAATCATTTCATGCACAAATGTTCTATAGAATCTTTTTGAAAATCCTTATAGCACCAAAGAGGGTTCTTCTATTGTTCCAAGCTTAATGTCATCACAATAGATGAACCCATTTTGGTGCTATATAGAACCATTTTTAAAAAGGTTCTGTATAGAACCATACACCGCACCTCCACCATCTGAAGAACCAGTTCACCATGCATGCAGATGGTTCTTTGAGTGTTGATGATTCTATATAGAACCGTTCCCTTTACTAATTCTGCACAGCACTGTGTGTACGTGGGAAACTGAGGTTGTCATTTGTGAGGCACTACAACCTGTTCTACGTTACTATTTGGAATAGAACCACAAGGTGTAGAACACACCTCTTTGAAGATGAGGGGGAAAGTAGTTAAGGTGATCCTCCCATGGCAGGTTTTTTTTTTTTCCCCAACACACAATTTTGAGGTTTTGTTGTGAACTCGTTCAGTTCGTTGAACTGAACAAAGTGTAGTGTGTGTGTGTGTGTGTGTGTGTGTGAGCACATCTAACGTTGACTGTGGTTTCCAAGGCCACGTTATAGTCATGGCGAAGAGCAAATGCACCAACAGCAAAAACACAGATCAGAGAAACAGCGGTGTGTGTGTGTGTGTGTGTGTGTGTGTGTGTGTGTGTGTGTGTGTGTGGGGCCAATGGCAATCTCCTTCCCAACAGCGTAGGAACACACACACCGTGGCTTACCCAAACACACAGAGCGAGGGAAAACGCCCTGCTCTGCAGGCCCCACAGTGCTCGCCTGCCTTATCAAACCACAGAGTATCGCCGTGAAGTGTTGATGTGTTTACCACTGCAGTCTTAAGTGTTAAACTGTTTTCAGGAGGAGGTGAAGGCTTCGTGTTAACTGCCCTACCTTCTCAACATGAAACAGAAAAAAAGCTGCTGCCTTCACGGTTTGGACATTCAGAGCTGCTCGTGCAGGTCACTGATGTGTCTCAGTGTAGGTTTGCTTTTCAACGACTACATTTGCAGTATGAAGGCAATGACATATTATATATATCAAAAAACGTTATGCTTTTCTGAACATATTGTGCATATCGTCAGTACTTGTTTCATCACAAGACCAAAATTAGTCCCATTTAACTGCACTGAGTGTTGAATATTGAATAAAAATGAGTGATGCTTTGCTTTATTCCTAAAAATGTTAAATATTTTCTCTTTGGAATTTGTGAAATTGGACAAAGCAGGCTTGGGTGGCTGTAAGTGTACTTTGGGGGATGCGCAAGTGCAGCCTGTGTGTGGGAAACACTGGTATAATCCAGCAAATGTAAATGATTTTGGTTATAATAATGCTGTCCAGTCTTTAACAGTGTCTTAGTACTGAAGCAATGCATTTGAACAGATTTCACAGGTGAATATCAAGTGCAGTAGAATCTCAACACGTATACTTTGTCCACATTGTGAATCTCTTAACTATTACAAACCTCCTTCTTCAATCTGAATGATTTTAATAATCCTCAGTATATTGTTCTTTAGCTTTTTCTTCCGCTCTAGTCTGGTTTCCTGCTGATATCTTGTCTCTCTGCTTTCAATTCCTCCACAGAGAGTTATTGGAACAAGTGGCCGAGTTTGAGAAGACAGATTTCAAGTCCAACAGTAAGGTGGGTGCTTTTCAGCTCCAGAACACCAACATGTTGAAGGCGGAGAAAGACCAGACTTGTTTATGAAGATGGTGTTTAAAACCTTTTTTTTCTGCCCCTCGTCACTTTTTCATGGTTAATGTGTTAACTTTGCAGAGCGATGTGTGACATGCAGCACATCGATTTCTCACACAACATGCAGCACAAATCTAAATCAAGGTTGCTCACCCGTATGATAATGTGAGGGATGTCGCATTGAGATCAGGGTGGGCTTTTTGCATGTAAAAAAAAAAAAAGCTGTTACTTAGTGTTACCCACTACACCAACCAACCACACCAGCAGCGATATAAGTATACAAGTATAAACTCTTGTCATGATGCATTAACCTCTCATGCCCTTTCAGGTAAATCAGGAGTCCAGTAAACCTAAGTTAGCCCCACTCAATGAGGGAGGAGTATCTGAACTTCTCAACAAGGTAAATAAGTCCTCATCACCTCAACAAAGATTCTCTCAGTCTTAAGCTTGACTTTAGCATCCAGTGGATCTGTACTTCCTTTACTGTGTTGATCTGTAGGCGTCTGTTCATAAACATAAACCAGCCCAAACTCATTTACTATAAAATGAAATGGTGTTTGTAGAAATTCAGAAAAAAGCCGCGTCAGTCTCGACTGCATATGTGGACATATTTCTATATTGTGCTCTATTTACACAAAGTTAGGTTAGTTCATCATTTATGTTGAACAGACTCTCCCAAAGTTTTACGCTGCTGCGCTGACGTTGAACCGCGTGCTGCACTGGGTCGGTATGACCAACAGGTCAAAACCAGCTCTAAACAAAGTGACCGCTGGGCCCTGATTGGTGCTCTGGCTTTGCGCTTCTTTCGTTTTGACATGTTACGTTTTTATACACACAGAAACCAAAAGGAACGACAGATTTCTCAAAATGTAGGAGGAAAAAGTCGGATATTAGACTCTGAAATGTAGTGGAGTGAAAGGAAAAAGTCGCCCAGAACGGAGAAACTTCAGTACAGATACACCAAAAATACTAAAGTACAGAAACTAATTACATTTACTCAGTTACTCAGGTACTCAGGTACTCAGGTACTGTCCACCACTGGTCTTTACACCTGTTACAGATGTGAGTCAGCTCCTCTGATGTGTGTGGTCAGATTATATATTATAGTGGACTGACTGCAGGATGTTTGTAGTGTTGATGTGATGAAATCTACAGTATCAAGCAAAACGCACCAACGTAGAATATAAAACAGTTTTTTACCATCAGCAATTGAGTTCCCTTTAATAGTGCTCTATGTAGCAATCCAGAGTTTTAAATGTAGGGTGTAGCAAAGAGAGACCAATTCAGACAGAGCACTAGAAGGTTCCGTTTCCTTGCTGTGATTTAATTTCTTACTTTGTTTTATCAAATGGGAGAAGTCTTCAGATTCTTTATTAATAACTGCTCATTTTGTTTATAACTCTGCTGCTTTTATTTTTCAGGAGATTTCCAGACTACAGGAGGAAAACGATAAGCTGAGAGCTAGACTCCGCACTTTAGAAAGCCAGGTAAAGAAATAAATCAGGAAATTGGATGAAACTCGTTAGAGAAGTCCAGATTCAGCTCCTCTGCGTGAGCTAATTTGGGTGTTTTACAGCAGGGTAAGCGTCCATATGTCCCATGAGTGAAACTCCAATCCTACCCAGCCTGCAGAAGTATTTTCATTTTCTATTAATATTAGCTCATTTTACAATGCACTGCACTACAGTCCCCAGCATGCACTGCAATGCAATGTGCTTCTCCACTCCTACCCCAACAACAATCTATGGGACAGCAGTTACACCACAATTCTACAAAATTCCACACCAGTCACATCACCAAATGCATTTCAGCTGCAGTTCAGCATAAACACTTAACAGCAGCTCAGACACTGAGCCCAAGTGTTAATGAACTTGCAGCAAAGAAAGGACACCAGGTGTGTAGTTCAAGCAAATAGGTAGTTTTTAAACACTGAGCCCTTGGGTACATTTAAATATTGAATATTTAAAGTATTTATGTAATATTTCAAGTTCTACCACAAGTGTCTATATTTTACTATTGAAGTTTTTGAATATTTTGAAAGAACAATGGCCAATTCAGGTTACAGCACAACCTTAATTAAAATGTTTTATTTTCTCTGGCTGCAGATTTGGTGTGATTTTTTTTTTTTTTTTTAATATGACCCTTTTATTGATTGAGTTTGATACCCCTGCTCTATGTCATGGTATCATGTATTTGTACCCACTGTAGGCCATGAGTGCTCTGGATGAGAAGGTCAAGGCTGAGAGGGCCCTGAAAGACCTTCAGAAGATCCAGGGAGATCAACAGGTATGTCTGTCCCTAAACAACTCTGGCTTAATTGAACTAAAACAAGCTTCAGGAACGCCTTTAAGACTGTGTGGTGAGTTTTGAGCCCTTGGTGTAGAGGTCTGCAAGGGACTGGTTTTTCAGTCCCACTCCTGCATGAAATTGGAATCTTCTGCCCCGCTCCCGCCCGCCACCGAAACGTTTTGTCCCGCTCCCGCCTGCCACCGAAATGTTTTGGCCCGCCCCCGCCCGCCACCGAAATGTTTTGGCCCGCCCCCGCCCGCCCCCGAAACGTTTTGTCCCGCTCCCTCCCGCCCCCGAAACGTTTTGCCCCACCCCCGCCCGCCACCGAAATGTTTTGTCCCGCCCCCTCCCGCCCCCGAAACGTTTTGCCCCACCCCCGCCCGCCACCGAAATGTTTTGTCCCGCGCCCGCCCGCCACTGAAACGTTTTGCCCCGCCCCCGCCCGCCACCGAAACGTTTTGTCCCGCCCCTGCCCATGCAGTTCCATGAAGGTGAACTGACATCCAAAATTTGACACAGTCTAATCACAAACATGTGATCTTCTGCTGCAATAACACGGCAGTCGTGGTCATCAGGCTCACTGTGAGTAACTTCACCAAACGCCATTTGTTCCCAGTAAATATAAAGTAGGAATTAAACCTCAGAAGTTATTTTTGGTGATTTGCTGGGCAGCTGTGGCCATCGGGCTGAAGGCTCCGCCGTCTCTGTAAGATATGAGAATCTGTGTGTTGTTCATCTGATCAGCTGCTTCACAGCTTAATAAAGCGACTTAATTTTGTTGTCATTTTGTTTTGTTTATATATGATTTAGTTATCATTCTACTTTATTTAGGCTGTTCATTAATTTCCGGGATTTCTCTTCATGTATGCATCATCCCGTCTGCTCCCGCACGCAACACTGAAAATTAGTCCTGCACCGTGAGATATTGTGTGGGGTCCAGCAGGAGTGCAGACCTCTAGCCTGGTGTTCCAGCTAAATTCATCTGTAGTGAGCGCAGAATGAAGATAAAGATGCGTTCATTTTTTTCTATAATTTGGTGATTGGTCTCCACATGTGTTGCTGCATGCTGATTCTTTATTTTCCTTTTTTTGGCTGGTGATTCCGTTTGATTTAATTTTTTTAATTTTTTATTATTTTCTTCACTGTCCTCTGTCGGCTCTCTGGAACATTTGGGGTATGTACTGAGTTTATCACTGTACACATTAGAAACAGAAGTTGCTCAGTTGTGTAGATTGTTGCTCACAAAACTCAGCAAACTTGACAGTAAAGGCCGGCCGTCCTCCTGATCTATTTCAGTGCGCGTTGCGTGCTCAGGAGATCTCTAACCTGGAGGACACGGTCGCAGCCATGCAAGCCGACTTTGAGAAATCTCTGACCGCAAACGCTACTTCCCAGAAGGAGCTGCAGGAGAGCCTGGTGTTGGCTAAACATGACCTGTTGCGGGTCCAGGAGCAGCTGTCCCTCGCTGAGAAGGTACCGGACTCTCGCTCAACCCACAAGATGGTAACATTCAACACTGTCAAAAGAAAAACAAAAGCAGCACATTTTTGGTTCATTTTATTTTTTTAGCTACACCAATTAAAAAATGCCTGCTGCTTTTTTACGTTTTATAACAAATGAACAGCTAAAAAAGTTGCCATTTCTGACAGTTTGTCATCAAGATGTTATTGGCAAATGTGAGATGAACCTTTATGTTCCTCTTGGTTAGCGGTGATTTTTGCCTCGTTTACCATGGACTCCATTTTTGGCCCCCAGCCTCTTTCCAACAGTAGAGTCATGAATGCTGACCTTATCTGAGGTGAGCGAGGCCTCCAGCTCCTTAGATGTTCATCTAGGTTCTTTTGTGACCTCCTGGATGAGTCGTCGCTGTGCTCTTGGAGGAATTTAGGTTCACTGTTCCAAATCTTCTCCATTTGGAGATAGTGGCTCTCACTGAGGTTCTCTGGAGTCTCAGAGCCTCAGAAATGGCTCTGTAAACTTTTTTCCTCCCTGATATATTCCAGTAACTTTTCCTCATCTTTCTTTCTTTTGATTGAGGCATAGTGAGCTGCACATTCAGAACTTTCAGCCTTCACATTGCTGGAAAGGTTCTATTTAAGAGATTTGGGTTCTACAAGGCTGACATCAGTCAAACCTTAGTGCATCTAGTTTAGATTATGAACTGACATTGCTTAATTTGTTGATTGATTAATTTTTCAAACAGGGCCAGTTGGTGTTAGTTAACTTTTTTCCCAATGAGTGAATGAGATAGATAGTGAGATGGGTGGATGGATGGATGGATGGATAGACAGACAGACAGACACTTTATTTATCCTGAAGGAGATTCAGCAGCCAGTATGAGTCACAAAACACAGGACAGTAATAATAATTATAATAAGGGTGATACAATATAAAAACAAGAATAAATACAAAAAACCCTCCACAGCCATAAATACAACTAGAATTAGGCACAAATATGCAATAAGATCTGTAACCTGAGATGAAAAGGCAGTGCAATAGACCGTACAGGGAGGCGCAGGTAAGAGCATATAGTGACAATACCGAATAAACATGTGCAGATATTGGTACTGAAATAAAGTGTCTTGGTGTTTTCAAATGTGCAAGTTGTGCAACGAGGTGTGCAGAAAGTGTAGTAAGTACAGTAATTAACAATTAAACTACTTTTTCATGGCACTGTATCTAAAAATATATGCATCATAATAAATATGATTAGTAAAAGGAGACTTATAAATTAAGTAGTAAAAAATGTTGATTAGTGAAATAAATGTGTTATTTAAATTGCATTTACATTTGTGATGAATCTGTGCATTAAAAATAATAAAACATCCGAATGTTAAGAATTCACCAATTTTGATGTGTATATGAGAAGAAGAGCCTTCTTGAACATAAAGTCCATGTTACTTTTTACCCTGCGTTACATCTTGCCCCGCTCCCCGCTGTGACCGCAGTGTGCCCCATAATAATCCATACATGCTAAAAAAAAAAAGATACGTATTTGTTCAGGAGCTGGAGAAGAAGTTCCAGCAGACGGCTGCATATCGGAACATGAAGGAAATCCTAAGTAAGAAGAACGATCAGATTAAGGATCTCAGGAAAAGACTACAGAGGTGAGTGCTGCTGTAAACGATACTAGATGATCAGTTAAGAGGTGCTCACCTGTTTAAAAGCTTTCAGGGTGAGGATTCCACTGCACTGAAAATGCTGGAGTCAGCACTGTGTTTGATCTGTCAGTAGAGACGGTTCAGTCTGACCCACCCTGTTCAGTTTCGCTGGTTTCCTGTGAAAACAGCTGTGTTTGAGTCTGTGGCTACATTAATCTTATCACCAGGAAATTCTCTGGTTTCTTCATGCTACATCAAGGAGAATCACTGCCATCTTTGAACATTGGTGTGCAGGTTTAGTTGAGTTTTCTGCTCAATTATAGAAAAAAATCACAACACGATTATTTTGGTCAATATTGAGATCATTGTTGCTTATCACAGTCACTCATTGACTTTGGAAACATCACGCATTGACTGAACTTTAATCCCTTCTGTGGTGTTGATGTGCTTGTAACTCAGTGGTCTGGTGGATCCACCACATTATTGTTTAGTTAAATCAATACAGCCACAACAATTTATGTAAAAGTACCAGATGTTTAAAATATCACAAGTGTCCAGCGTAGGGTTCTCCTTTAGCAGCTGTAGCCAGTCAGCAGCCTGTCCATGTTGTCCCACCTCAGACACACACACACACACACACACACACACACACACACACACACACACACACACACACACACACACACACACACACACACACTAGGCCATGTAGGAGGAGAACAGAGTGAAGGACACAGCACCTTCACACTTTTACTCCCCGCAGGTTCAGCCCAGCACCACCTGTGTAATATAATTGTGGGGGGGGTGAACAGAGAGAAGACCCTGAAAATGGGTTATTTTATATGTTCTTCACAGGAAATGAGCAAAAGCCAAGAATCTGAAATATAAGTAATAAATCACATCATTTTTTTCTTTTGGTAAACAACACACAAGTGTAAAAATCTTCTCTTTATCTAATTTCAACTGAAAAAGACAAAAAAATAAAGGAAAGAGGTTCACAGGATTTGCAAAACGGAATTCGGCGCAAAAACTTTTTTTTCTCAATTTTCTCAATTATTTTGATTTCATAGTCACTGAAATTTGATGAATCCTCCAGCCCTAGTGCCGCACATTATCATTTTTTTCTCTTCAGAGTAAAATTCTAAGGGCTTACAGTACAGCACAGGCGACGGTGTCACAGCCAGCACAGCTGCAGGAGGGGCTGAGCTCGTCGGTGATTACAGTGGGTTTAAAGTCGAGAAGCAAGTCAGATGGGAAGCACGTCACTGTATCGCAGATGTTCTTTCATACACGCTGGAGTTTTAGTCATTGTTTTACAACGACACAATGTGGAAGTGGAGAATATCATCAAATTTTATCATTAACATTATAAACAATGTGCTTTTTTCAGCATGATAATCAGTCTTAGACAACACTGGCTATGCCCCTCAGCATCCGCTGACCGCTCGGTCATTTTACGTGGCCGACCACTTCGTGGCTGAGCTGCTGTCGTTCCCAATCGCTTCCACTTTGTTATAATCCCACTGACAGTGGACTGTGGAATATTTAGTAGTGAGGAAATTTCACGACTGCTGCACAGGTGGCGTCTGATCACGGCACCACGCTGGAAAAAAATGACCTGGGAGAATTAGAGGTTGAATTCTCAGGCTCAGTGTCTGAGCTGCTGAGCTGACGTTACATGTTTACATTGGTTGAACTTCAGCTAGACTGGCTGGTGATATGACTGGTGTGGAATTGTGTAGAATTGAGGTGTAACCGCTGTCCCATAGGTTACTGTAGGGGTTGATTCTGACCTGATGCATTAAGTGGCATTGTGTTAGTAAGCGTATTGAAATGTCGCTGGTGGTAATTATTCGATTAGAGTTCCTCTTTTAAACCTGTCTGTTAAGTCCGCGCTGCATAAAGCCTGCAGTTTCATGTTGGCAGTAGTTGTGAAACTGAACCGGGTTTGTTCGCGCTGGGAAAACGCCGAAGTGTGACCCTGTTTAGAATCACTGTGGCTGTGTTCTTATACATGTATGTTGTGCTGTTTCCGCAGGTACGAGTCTGACGAGTGAAGTCTTGCCCCGTGGGACACACCTGCTCAGCGCGACGGGGGGGGGGGGAGTTTATGGACAGACGCTTTTAACTTTGATGCTATACACTACAAAAAGGCAAGGGACCAAAGAACGAAAGAACAGAAGGACTAAAGGGGACTTTAACGCAGTCGCTGCCAGTTCCTCTTCAGAAAATCCGCCCTTCTGAGTACGGCTTTATAGCAGAAGTAATATTTTTTGCAGGATAGGGATGTTATTTAGGTTCGTCTGTAGTTCTCTCAGCTTGAGACTCTTAAATGTGTGCAGCTTATCATGGAAACAACTCTACCAGTTCATGTTTTGCACTAAAGTTCATGCTTAGTTAGCTGAGGAGGAAATTTTCATGCCTAAAGCTTCGTTCCCATCTCTTTCATGGGGACTCCTTTGACCCTGAGGCGTAAATCGTTGCCCCTCTTTGGGACCCTTTGTTGTTTTCTTTTTTTCTTGTTCTTTTTATGAATTGTTTTGCTATGTTAATGAATCAATGTTAATGAATTAGCAGCGGTAGATAAGAGTTATTTGGCCATGCAGTAGCAGAGTAGAACCACATCAGTCGAGAACTTTTTCTTTTCATTTTTGTTGTTTCTTTTTTCTGTTTGTTTCGGCTGTGTTCTTAACTGTAGTTCATTCTGAGCAGAAACGCGTGTCTTTCTTATGAGCTTAGTTTAATAACACTATGGTGAAAATTTCTCCTCCTCTTGAGCTTCATGGGTTTTATTTTATGCGTCGCATTACAAACATTTCTCAATGTTACATTTCAGAACCAGAACAGAATGTACTTTTCTACTCAAAGGTTTACGCAGACCAGTTAGACTGTCCAGTGTGACGATATAAAAGGACACTTTAACGGGAAATTTCGCAGATTTATTAACATTTCTGCATCTTTCAGCAGTTAAGATGTAAACAATGCTGTTCAGAGTGGTTGGATGGGAAATCTGCCGTTCTAGAGAAAACGACAGTCCGAGCTGTTCACAGTGGTGGTGATGGGAACCAGACGTCAGAAACATCGAACGTCGTTAAAAGCTCCTGACAGTTTGGTGATAAGACTGACGTAGTAAATGTAAGTGGTTCGTTCCTCCGGTCACCAAATCCAGTCACTTTCCAGACACATGGAGATGCCAGGGGTAAAATGCCAGGGATATACGTCTCCACTTATGATCAGATCACTTGAAATAGATGTTAATACCAGGTGTGAACAGGGCGTAACGCAGCTGCCCTTTACTGTTATTAAGTTAAGAATTAATTAAGAGATATTTTTTTAATCCCACCTCTGCATTTACCCCATCCGTGAAGTGAAACACCACATACACACTAGTGAATACACACACACTAGGGGGCAGTGAGCACACTTGCCCGGAGCGGTGGGCAGCCCTATCCACGGCGCCCGGGGAGCAGTTGGGGGTTAGGTGTCTTGCTCAAGGACACCTCAGTCATGGACTGTTGGCTGTGGGGATCGAACCGGCGACCTTCCGGTCACAGGGCCAGTTCCCTGACCTCCATCCCACGACTGCCCCCTTTAATGCTTTACTTTCTATATGTACATTCTACATATATGTACATACATGTACAAGCCTAAAATATCGCTGCTGTCGGAAGAAAACCTCGCATCACATTTTTGTCATTTTTCAGTTTTGTTTTTTGTTTTTTTTTGGCATGATTTGAAATCTGTGAGCCTTTACATTGTGTATAAGTTTCATGAAGAATGGATGGAAGGAAACGGCCCAAAATGACTTGGAAAATCTCTGGTTCCATTGACTTACATTAAAAGTAAAGCAGAGTTTTTCCTTCTCCTGTAAAGTTACTATTTTGGAGATATGAGGTTTTTGAGATATGAGGTTTCCTCTCGAGAACAGCGATATACCAGTGTTTACTGGTTCTGGCTGGCCAGGGTCCAGATTTTAACCCTATAGTGAATATTTAGTTTCACGTTAAACTCAAACCAGCTCAGCAGTGGTTTCCAGCTGTTTGAACCCATCAGTGCTGAGTGGATCAACACTGACTCTTTTTTGTCCTGCACTAACTTACCGTATGTATTCGTCCAATTCCGGCTAATATAGACACTTATGATTTGTTAAGACCGCTAACGTTTAATGTTTTCCCCCTTTTTTGCTGAAGTCGGTCCACAGATCTCTTTTTCCACTCGACTCCTCTGCTTGTTTCCCGCGACAGGCTGTTTATCTTAAATGTCATGCTTTCATTAGTACAACTAATTAATTATAGCTTAAGTAATGAAACATTAACAGGGGAAGTTGTTTACAGCCTCCGTGAAACGAATCGTCCGCAGTTCCAACTGAAAATGAAACTTGGTCAGAACGCTTAGTCTGTTGAAGCTGCCTGGTGAGGCTGGTACCTGCTGGTTCCGGATGGTGAATAAAGTGTCTGTATCTGTGTTGTTGTCATGGCGACGCCTGGTTCCCATCACCACCACTGTAAAGACGTCTGAACCGCTTCACACCAAACCGCTCCGAAACCAGTCTGTTTACATCCCACACACTGAATTATGCAGGAATTCTACCAAAATCAGTGGAATTCCTCTTTTAAGATATTTTCTGTGTTGCACAGTCTAGTCGATGCTGTCCACAGTATATTTTTGTAAGACTTCCATCCATTTGTGTCCATCAGAAGCTACGGCTGACTGTAGTTGCGGCGGAACCTCCAGAGGGTCGGACACGTTCCTGCTGTGCGTGTGTGTCACTGTAATAGTGATGTAAAGATTGTGTGTGTGTGTGTGTGTGTGTATTTGTGGTGAGCTCATAAACCTTCACAGTACGGCTGGTTTGGCTTCTTCGCTGCTGATACTGTCGTAGATGGAACGTAGATGTTGCTGACCCCCTCTAAATCTCTAAAATACAATATTTCACTGTGTGGAAAACAACACCATCCGAAATAAACTCTTGCGGTCAGTGTAAATGTGTAGGTTCCTCATGCCTGTCCATTTACAACCAAGCTAAACCACATCTCTGTGTGTGTTTAGCTACAGGGGGCTGATGCATCAACCTGCGTACAGTTCGAGGAAAAAACTGGAACAGCAGACGCTTCTGTTTTATAGCAAAATGAAGTAAATCTTGCAGAATGAACTACTGGGGAAAGGTGCCCCCCTATGTGGGGTAAGAAGCCCCCTGGTGAATTTTTGCTGAGTGCACCATTTATATGTGGAATCATTTTCCAAATCTGGTGACGTTTTTCATAGATTGGGTTATTTAATCAGAGTAAACACCAAACATGTTATAATTTAAACCTCTGTTGCATGACGTTGCCTCAGGGCAACAAACTCATTTCCCTCACTTTACAGTAACGTTGTACGTGTTTAAAGACAGCGAAAGTGTTAACAACAAAGGATAAGAGTTTGAGTACGTCAATAAAAAGCATGTGCTTGGTCATACTATCTCTATAAACATTAGAGTATCAATTTTTTTGGCAAGAGATTTTGCAGAAATGAGTTTGTTGCCTAGAAGCAACACTGTGTGACAGTGGAATGGATTTAGCCAGTCAGAAGCCAGGTCTCACCACTTCAGGGAACACGGCTCCATATCACTTCTTCCCAATTTCACACAATGTTGCCTCAAGGCAACACACTCCAAAAGGACCCCTGCACACATTATTATTATTATTATTTTTAATGTATTTGGATTTAATAATCAGGTCCAAAGAAATAAGTCAAGAAAAGTGCTAATTGCTCTCATAATGCGTGGAGTAGAGATGAAAAGGGTTAAGATGAAATTGGGGCCTCTGTCTGTTTGTCTTAGTGATTCAACACTAGAACTGTCAATTTGTGACAATGAATTTAATTATATAATATTAATTAGGCTTAATAATTCAGGTGTGAATGTTACTCTGAGCTGCTAAGCTCATCTCCAGCAAGATGGCAGGAAAATGTGTAGCCCAGTTTCAGCCAATTGCAATAGTTAAGCCGGTCAGCACAGATGTAGCTAGAACGTCCACTACAGGTTGTCCAGGTTAGACCCAGTATTTTTACTGCGGTGGAAAATTACTGGGAACAAACTGAATGAAATGCAGTTAATACATTTCTTCTGTGGTTATTTTTGGCCCACATTACTGAAAGAATGATTTTTATTCACTGATAATCAGCTTAAACATCTGAAACCGGTCTGGTTCATGCGTTTGATGAGGCTCCTGTTTCATAAGGTTTAGTAAAAATATTGTGAGTTTTGTTCCTGTGCATCAGTTCCGCTGCTGAATGCTGCCTGACTGGTTGATGTAGTGATCCAGAGGAAAACCAGCGTGCTCCACTGATGCGGAGATGCATTCAGATGAATTTATCTGCGCTCTCTTAGTGTAGAACATCCAGCGTCCGGCGACTCGTCTGATTTCTCAGCAGAGTGGCCCATCAGAGCCGGGACCAGCTGATTATCCGTCTCTTATAACTCATCAGTAGCTGCCCTGATGGCAGATTTTACAGTAAAGTATAAACATTCTAACAGCAGGTTGGAGAGCATTTCACTGGTAATCTCCCAAATGGTCACTTTAGAGGAGGAGGAAAAAACACACTTTACTTTTAATGTAAGTCAATGGAACCGGAATTTTTTTATTTTGGTCAATTCATCATGAAATTTAGGCACAATGTAAAGAACAAAAGCAGTTTTCAAATTGGGTTAAAAACTGAAAAAAAACAAAAAATGGTGATATGAGGTTTTGTTCCAACAGCAGTGATGAGCGGGGTGGCCATACAGCACACTGGGGTGGTACTGACCACCTCTTGGCTACACCCCTGCATTCAAGTCAGTCACACTGCAGTGAAGTCTTGATGGTGTGAATCTAGTGAAATAAAGTTTCTGGGCAGTATGTTAGAGGAGACCCGAGTCTTACAGGACATCCTGGCCCAAAAGCCAACTTTTACATTTTCACTTCAAAAGAAGAAAATATTCATTAATCAGAATGAAAAATATTCATTAATCAAATAATCAGAACTGTATGATTATATGAACTACTTGTACTCCATAAAATAAACACAGATCACAAGTTCACAGCATAATAAATCCCAAGAATTCGGTGATCCAGATGAAATTTCATGATTTGAGCGGAGCTACTCAGTAAATATGTAGAGATTTTGCCGTCATCAGTGGACTGGGAAAGAAGACAGAGTGGGGCGGGGGGGCTTCTGCAACCAAAGTTGCCCTACACTGAGCCGAGGAATCTTCCCTCTTGCCCATACTTGTACTTACAGTGGAGGGGAGCTTGGAAAACAGGCTACAGAAGTCTCATAGTAATAACTGTGAAAATGGATAAATCTAGGTAAGTATGAAACTAAACCAGACATAAAAAACTGCATTTCACTGCAAAAAGTGATATCTTGGCATCTTAATGCAACATTATGAACAATTTTACATTAAAATAACATCAACATCAAATCAAATCAAATTTATTTGTAGTGCTTTTTACAATGTATGTTGTCACAAAGCAGCTTCACAGAATTCCAGTAGAGACAAAGGTTTAACAAGAATGTAAAAAATGTAAAACCGCCCCGGTGGGCAAGCCAGGGGCAACAGTGGCAAGGAAAAACTCCCTCAGAACTGAGGAAGAAACCTTGGGAGGAACCAGGCTCACCAGGGGGGACCCGTCCTCCTCTGGTCAGACTACCTACAGAGTTATTATACTACTAATATTAATAGCAGTAGTGTTAGTAGTAGGAATAGCTGGGAGTCTATGAGAACATCAGTGTAGGGTGGGCAGCTGGTCCAGGGTAGGTGGTGGTAGCTCTGGCATGGGCAGCTGGTCTGAAGTGGGAAGCAGGAGGGCTCGGCAGTCATCCTTCGGTGTCCGGCCGGACATGTGGGCAGTTGTACACTCGGGGAGTAATAAAAACCTGTCGTGTCACTCGGCCTCGTAAGGTGACGGGATGCTTAGTCGTCTGATGTTATCTTTAGCTGGTGTGCTGAATTCTGACCCCCATGTTCAACTACATTCACGTATATGTGCATCAATCAGGCATGTGGATGCTGCGGATTACACTCTCGATTTCGGTTGTTAACAAACAGAAACATAGAACTGCAAGTGTAATCTATAGAGTCTGTATACAAACGGGAATCAGATTCTCTATCCTTCAGGCTAGGGATCTGGCCCTGTGACCGGAAGGTCGCCGGTTCCCAGAGCCGACAGTCCATGACTGAGGTATCCTTGAGCAAGACACCTAACCCCCAACTGCTCCCCGGGCGCCGTGGATAGGGCTGCCCACCGCTCCGGGCAAGCGTGCTCACCGCCCCCTAGTGTGTGTGTGTGTGTGTGTATATGTGGTGTTTCACTGAATGGATGGGCTAAACACGGAGGTGGAATTTCCCCGTTGTGGGACTAATAAGGGTCTCTTAACTGTAGAAAATCAGATTTTATGATTAATTCGATCAACAATTTTCCATGCATTGAGTAATCAGATAAAGAGGAAACTCCAGGGCTACACGAGTCAGACAGTAATCAGATTTCTGCTTTACAACCAGCCAGTAAACTCACAGAAGAAGACGCGACATAAACTTTAACTTCTTGCTGTGGCTTTTTTTTCGAGTCACTTTACCTGAAAAGATGAACAAACATCATCTAGAAGATGAAAAATATTTAAATCCTTCATTCCGGTTTCAGCGACGCTCCAAAAGTCTTCTGCTGCGTCCCACGGCGACGCTGCTCGCTTATTTCCGGTACCGCCGTCTGTTTTCGCACATGCTCAGAGTGAAAGAGTGAGAGTTCACAGCACTGAGAAATCTAATTACTCGGCTGAAATCCAGCCTCTTTATCAGATTCTTAACCAGATTTCTAGACCTTACTTTCAGACTGCGCCGTTTACACGACCATTTGAGTAATCAGATAACTGCAGGAATCTGATTATGACTAGATTATTTAGATCTAAAATAGATCTAAATAAACGCACTCGGTGGTGTAAACGTGAAGTACACTCAGCAACTGTAGGGGGAGCCCAAGAGCAAGAAATACCAATTGTCATAATGCTGCTTTAAATCTAGCTGATATATTTCTTATATTGAGGTTGTTGTAAGCTTATTATAAGATTTTTTTGACTTATTTCTAGACATGTTTACCCTTTTACTAGTTATTTTATTTTAATTAAATTCTCTCTGTGCTGCCAAGCACATTTCTTACAACAAGCACATTTATCTGCCAACACAGTGAGAGAATTCGTTTTACAGAAATCGCTCAAAACAGGTAAAACATCTTGAAATAAGCTTACAACAAACTCAAAATGAGAAATATTAGATATATTAACTAGAATAAAGATCACTTGACTTGCCAGGATATCGCGTCTTGCAGTGTTCCTGCTGTGTCCTGAGGCAAAACTCAGGTAAAAACCCTCCTCCTCAGTTTCTGCATGGACAGTCTTGCTCTGTTTCCCCGTACCTCACTTCCCCCAACCCCCTCACAGTTCACGCTCCTTCTCGTCTGGAGTGCTACGTCCACCTCTCAGATTTTGATGTCCTCTTGTATTGCACTGGTCTGAGGCTGCAGCTGGACGGAGGTCTGGGTCTTGGGCTAAGCTTAAGTGCTGGTGTTGCTTCAAGGCTGGATTTGGGACGAGGTTCATCACCAACATGTCCTTCTGACATCATGAGCCAAACAATCACACTGAGCGGGGACTTGACCCCGTTATCTGGGTCAGCCCTAACGGCTACTGGTGGTGGCTTTGGCCTAGTGGGCTGTGGTGAGTGGTTGACTGGGCTTATCTCCAAAGTGAAAGAGCTGCAGGAGGAGAAGGTCACCCTGGAGGCGAGGCTGACTCAGCTATGCGGAGGAGTCCATGCCACAGCAGTGGATAAAGGTGCTGTGGTGAGTGTAATGGAACAGGAGGGCAAGCTGGTGGAGAGTCGTTGGGAGATGGAATGTCTGGTTCTGGACACAGTCAGACTACAGAGAGTTCTAGATAACATCAGAACAAGTGCACTCCAGCTTAAAGTCAGGTAAGTCGTATGTGGCAGGAATATTTACTTTTGAAATTACTTTAAATATAATAATAATAATAATAATGTTTTTATTTTTAGAGCACTGCTCATGCTGGTGGCTGTTCAAAGTGCCAGTATGTCAGAATCTGCAGATCTGAGATCATAAGGAGACAGACATTCAGGAGCTTTAGGGTCGTTTAGAGCTTTAAGGACCAGAGCTTTAAACTCTCTCTAACAGATCCAGGTGGTCAATTACGTGTGTAACGGGGCGATATGAGCCACCTGTGTTGGTCCTGTGAGGATCCGTGCTGCTGCATTCTGTTCTGTTCCTCTGGTTCTAGAGGATGGGCTGTTCTCTCCAGTAAGAAGATCATTACAGTGATCACCTCTGCTTGCTCAGCTTGCTCTGAGAGAGAAAAGGCTGAACGTAAATGTTATTTCTCAAACGATAAGAAGCTGCTTTATTTCTAGTGTTTACATGCAGGATAAAGGTTCGCTGGTCAGTCAGTCATCAGTGTTGATCATCAGAGGGAATGGAAATGTACGATTGCGTGTCATCAGCGTAGCTATGGACACTGATATCAAGTTTCCTAACGACGTTGCCTAGAGATAACATACAAAGGAAAAAGCAAAGGCCGGTTTCCAGTGAAACCGAGAACTGTCTATTTATTATGCTCTGTGCTTGATTGTTAGTACCCTAAATCACATGATCAGTCATAGTGGACATCATCTCTGTGACCAAAACCTGGCAACGATTTTCACTTTTAATATATTCAAGTTAGATCTACATATGCAGAGTTTCCAGATTAAGTTTATTGAATGTGCACATATTGGTGGTTGTACCTAAACACCTGCAATATACATGCACTTTGTAGGTATAGAATTACTGACTGTGGCCCAAATCATAAATCATGGTTATGGTTATGGTTATGACCATCCTCGCTGTCTTACGCAGGTGGAAAATAAACAGAACCTAGAACTGTGAGTTCTGTTGGTTTCTGTTCGGGTCAGTTCAGCCACTGGTGCAAGAGCAAGTGATAATGAGCACCATTGACCAACACGGGCATCGCAGCAGTGCTGTGGATTCAGATTCAGAGGAAATTCAGGGAAATTGCAGTCATTACTGTTGCAGCCGTTTGTGTAAAAGAATAAACACTTTAATCATTTGAAACAAAAGAGAGAAATTTGCAACATGTACACATTTAAAGTGGCAGTGGCGGTGATGATAAATATAAAACATACTGTATACAGCAGCTCAGATTATTGCACCTCTGAGTTATTGCACACGTAATTAATTATTAAAAATAAATTAATCATTTTTATTACCACCCATTTGGACAGTACAATTTGGTATCGAGTATTGCACAGATGAACCAGGTTACACGTTAAAGTTCAGTGTGTTTATCTTTCACTCAAAGCTTGTCCCCTAAACCCCCCCCCCCCCCCCCCCCCCCCCCCCTCCCCGCCTTACAGGAATGCAGTAGAAACAAGATCTCAGTCTTTTCTACAGGTTCATACTAGCTGCATCAGCTTCTAGCATTACAGCCCAGGGCTAAATCCATAGCTATGAAATTTTATTTATTTGTTGATTTTTAGGATCCCGATTAGCCGCTATTATCCCGATAGCTACGATTCCTCCGGGGGTGAAGGTGACATACCATACATACATATAAACAGTGCAATAACAGTCAACAAAACAAGTCAAAACACACACACACACAAAAATACATTAAAAAAATGGAAAATAACATAGTAGGACAATTTAAAACATAAAATAACAGTAGAAAGATGATAAAAATGGAAAAATTACACTGAAAGAAAAAGTCATTTGGTGTATCTCAGACCTTAGCCGACTCTAAGATGGTAAATATCTATGTCCTTGGCCACCATGAAACTCCATCATAGTATTCTTGCAACTATCACGGACCTACCTAACCAAATTGCTTAAATAGTCTTTTTTTAATCAGTTTTTTAATTAGTTTTTATTAGTTTCTTTTAAATATTATTAAACATTATTGAAAATTGATGTTTCCTAATGACATCTTCTAGCGGTAACATACAAAGAGAAAAAAGCAAAGGCCCTAAAGCAAAACCTTGCGGGACCCCAAGAAGAAGAAGTATTAAATTTTTTGATGAGTGATTTTCCTGTGAAACCAAGAACTGTTTATTGATTATGCTCTGTGCTTGATTGTTAATACCCTAAATCTGCAAATATCACCAACGTTGACATGATCAGGTACCTGAAGAGGAAATCTTGTAAGTGGTCAAAGCACTTTTAATCTATTCAGATTGGATCATGATACACACAGCTTCCAGTTTAAGTTTATTAGCTGTTCTACCTAAATAACTGCCATGTAAGTGCACGTTGTAGGGGTACAGTGCAGGTAAACGTCTTTTCCCATAACGTTTGATATTGAATGCTGAATATTAGTGCTGTCTGTATCCACAGATACGATGCTGTACGGGTCCTCAGGTTCCAGCTGGAGGCCGGCATCGCTGCTATGAAAAAGGTGATACCGAAGACCGGCCACTGACGTGAGCTGTCATGGCCTTTGTGATGAACAGATGTTTCAGATTATGACTTTACTCATCTCGTTTACTTTACTCGTTTAGGGAAGAAATGGCGTATGTATATATATATATATACATTTAATGCACTAATAATACATTAGAAATGTACAGATTAGTCATGGATTTAGAACGTATGAGGATTGTTTTCATTTTCATCTCAAGGACAGGAAGGACAGTCATTACACATCTAAGATCTTTGTCCTCTCTAGGATATTGCGATGACTTCAAGGGTGCAGGTGAAGCTGGAGGCTAGGAGAGCACAACTATGGAAGGACCTGTATTTTATCACCAAAGTCCTGCAGGAGGTGAGCCGTTCTGCTGTACTAAAGGCCGCGGTGCACATTAATGTCGAAGAGGATCTAGATTAGTCCAGGTGGATGTCAAAGAGGGCCTAGATTAATCCAGATGTTTTGAAGATTCTAGATTAGTCCAGATGGATGTCGTAGAGGATCTAGATTAGTACAGATGGATGTGAAAGAGGGCCTAGATTAATCCAGATGTTTTGAAGAGTCTAGATTAGTACAGATGGATGTTGAAGACGGTCTAGATTAGTCCAGGTGTTTAAAAGGGTCTAGATTAGTCCAGTTGGATGTCAAAGAGGATCTAGATTAGTCCAGGTGGATGTTAAAGAGGATCTAGATTAGTCCAGATGGATGTTGGAAAGGGTCTAGATTAGTCCAGATGGATGTCAAGGAGGGCCTAGATTAATCCAGATGTTTTGAAGAGTCTAGATTAGTCCAATTGGATGTCAAAGAGGGCCTAGATGAATCCAGATGTTTTGAAGAGTCTAGATTAGTACAGATGGATGTCAAAGAGGGCCTAGATTAATCCAGATGTTTTGAAGAGTCTAGATTAGTCCAATTGGATGTCAAAGAGGGCCTAGATGAATCCAGATGTTTTGAAGAGTCTAGATTAGTCCAGATGGATGTCGTAGAGGATCTAGATTAGTCCAGGTGGATGTTAAAGAGGGTCTAGATTAGTCCAGATGGATGTTGGAAAGGGTCTAGATTAGTCCAGATGGATGTTGGAAAGGGTCTAGATTAGTCCAGATGGGTGTTGGAAAGGGTCTAGATTAGTCCAGATGGGTGTTGGAAAGGGTCTAGATTAGTCCAGATGGATGTCAAGGAGGGCCTAGATTAATCCAGATGTTTTGAAGAGTCTAGATTAGTCCAGGTGGATGTCGAACAGGTCGAAGAGACAGTAAATAGGGAAAATGAAAGGAAGACACCATGAGAGGAGCCAAGACTCAAAAAGGGAACCCCTCCTCCTCCAACCGGAAAACGAAAGGACAACACAACAGTGAAAATAAGAGTCATGAGAAAAATGAATCTAGACATGAAGAGAGATCACTCATCAGACAGAAGCCCCAGATCAACCAGTGACACCAGTGACTGTTAGATGTTTGTCAAGAACAGTAAAGGAAAGGTCACACTGGAAATGAAAAGGTCATGCTCCACCTATATTGAACATTTTTATGCGATGTAATGGATGTAAACAGAGCCGTTCAGACCGGTTTGGTGTGAGACACCAGACCTGCTCACAGTGGTCCTGATAGGAACCTTTTTTCTGAATTTCTACAAACAGCATTTGTAAGATTTGGGTACTTATTTTTTGGTTACATCAGAAGTGCGTAGACTCTGGTCTTTTGCAGGGACGTTTGTTGTGAAGGGAGGGGCTGGCACTGCCAAGGCGGTGTTTGTTGTAGCAGAGCTAGAGAGAGCAAGAACTGAGAGTAAGAGTTAAAAAAAACTGTCCCCCCTTTTCCTGTACGCTGTGAAGTCAAGGTGTGTTATGGACCAGAACTTTGAATTGTCTTCATGTTGACATGAAGAACTCTTTCATGCCACAGTGTGATGTCATACATTTTGCCATGCGCTTCAGAGATTAAATGTAAAATAACAATCTTACAGTTTACACAATGTGGGATAGACGTTAGACAGTTCCCAGCATGTGAAACCAGTGTTTGAACCACAGCAGATAAAGTTAAACTCTCTCTCTCACACACACACACACACACACACACACACACACACACACACACACACACACACACACACACATGTCTTTGTCATCCGTTTCTTCATTTCCCTCCAGAGATAAAATTTTACAGCATTAAAAGGTCACACAATGAGCTGAGGTCATCAGAGTGGCAGTTATTCTGAGTGATACCAAGAAACTGTTTGTTTACTTGCTTAGATGTTAGAAGGTATTTCAGTTGGTAATAATATCATGGAATATATTATATATATATATGTAATATATGCACACACACACACACTGATCAGGCATAACGTTCTGACCACCTCCTTGTTTCTCCGCTCACTGTCCACTTTATCAGCTCCACTTACTGTATAGCTGCACTCTGTAGTTCTACAGTTACAGACTGTAGTCCATCTGTTTCTCTGATACTCTGTTACTCCATTTGAGTGGTGGATCATTCTCAGCACTGCAGTAACACTGACGTGGTGGTGGTGTGTTAGTGTGTGTTGTGCTGGTCTGAGTGGATCAGAGACAGCAGTGCTGCTGGAGTTTGTTGATGCTCATTTGTTGATACACAGTTTGTGATAGCCCTCCTCTGCCCTTCAACAGTATCTGACCACAAAGATACGTATATACTGTACGTATATTAATTATTTCCTTAAAAACTACTCAAAGGTTCTTTAGTAAAGCAAATAATTCTACAACTCCGTTGAAAAAATGGTTGTGAACTTTTATTGTTTTTTATTGTGAAAGACTGCACCATCAAATAGAGCAACGATTAGAAAAGAGAACGTTTCTCAACATAAAACAGCAAAGAACTTCTGCTTTTCATCGTCTACGGTACTGAATATCATTAAAGACTCACCCCTGAAAACATTTGGCCCATTATAAAATGAAAAATATGAGAACCTGAAACTGTTTATGAGCTGAAATCCTGAATCAAACAAGAACAGAAAGCATTTCACTTTCAGAGCTACAGCAGCGTCTCCTCAGTTCCCAAACACTGACAGAGCTGTTAAAGACGAGGTGATGACACACAGCGGTGAACACGCCCCCGTCCCGGCTTTTTTGGAACATGTTGTTGGCATCAAATTCAGAATGGGCAAATATTTCTCAAAAACAACATTTGATTACTTGTCCTTTTACTGTTTTCCTTTAAAAATATGGTTTACATGATTTGCAAATCACTGCATCCTATTTTTATTTACATTCTGCACAGCGTCCCAAGTTCTTTGGAAACAGGGTTGTATATAGAATCATGAAAGTTAGCATAAGTAATCGTTCTATTCCAGAGGAGGGACTGTAACCCTAACCCTAACCCTACGGCTGAGTCTTCTACTAGAGGGGAGAGTCTCGAAAAGGTGATGTCCAGGATGAGAGCGGTCAGCTGTAATTTCATCACCCTGCTGTTGTAGAATGGAGGTGGAATAGAAGGTGATTTCAGTAAAACGTCTGACGTGGCATTAAAAGTGTTTATTCAGTATAAAATCCTACGGCGATGCAGCAGAGATCTTGTCGTTGGCCTGGGAAACCTGTTTCAATCGCAGCAGATAACATTAATCTCACACGCTCTCTCACACACAAACACACACACACACACACACACACACACACACACACACACACACACACACACACACACACACACAAACCTTTGTCAGTTGTCAGTAACACCTCAATTTTCCACCATAGATTAAATCTCACAGCACCAAAGAGTCACACTTGGTCATAACCGCAGTCAGCAGAGTGTTGTTTTTTTTAGCTGCAGCACGCGTCAGTCTTACTGATTTAAGAAATGGTTCGATGAAAAGTCTGTGCGATTTTCCACTCAGATGTACTCGATCAGTTCGGTGTCCAAAAGTTGCTTCCTTAGTTTAGTGCTGGAGCTGCAAGGCTAACGTTTCTAACAAGACTAACTAGAATTGAATAGTCACCCAAACCTCTTCTGCAAATACATCCTCCAAGCGTAGTCCAGCTCCGGCATACGAACAGGTCTTCCTTAAGGCTGCACAAACCTGCTGATGTGGTTTAGGGCAGCCTTTCTCACCCGGGAACCCTGGGGTGACATCCAGCTTTGTCAGGGGTGCCACAAACATATCTGAGCATAGCTGATGTTAAACAACCAAACAGAAAACATAGCTGTGCAACTTGCACTGAAAATGCAGAACATTAGCCACTTCATACATCATCTCACATGCCCCTCTCCCTGTGTCGCAACATCAACGCTGGGGTTCTGACATACACTACACTGCCAAAAGTATTCGGGCGTCTGGCTTCACACATATGAGCTTGAGTGACGTCCCATTCTTAATCCATAGGGTTTAATATGATGTCGGCCCACCCTTTGCAGCTATAACAGCTTCAGCTCTTCTGGGAAGGCTTTCCACAAGGGTTAGGAGTGTTTATGGGAATTTTTGGCCGTTCTTCCAGAAGCGCATTTGTGAGGTCAGACACTGATGTTGGACGAGAAGGCCTGGCTCACAGTCTCCGCTCTAATTCATCCCAAAGGTGTTCTATGGGGTTGAGGTCAGGACTCTGTGCAGGCCAGTCAAGTTCTTCCACACCAAACTGGCTCATCCACGTCTTTATGGACCTGCTTTGTGCACTGGTGTGCAGTCATGTTGGAACAGGAAGGGGCCGTCCCCAAACTGTTCCCACAAAGTTGGGAGCGTGAAATTGTCCAAAATCTCTTGGTGCTGAAGCTTTAAGAGCTCCTTTCACTGGAACTAAGGGGCCGAGCCCAACTCCTGAAAAACAGCCCCACACCATGATCCCCCCTCCACCAAACTTTACACTTGGATGCAGCAGCTCGGCCATGGAAACCCATTCCATGAAGCTCTCTACGCTGTTCTTGAGCTGATCTGAAGGCCACATGAAGTTTGGAGGTCTGTAGTGATTGACTCTGCAGAAAGTCGGTGACCTCTGCGCACTATGCCCCTCAGCATCCGCTGACCGCTCTGTCATTTTACGTGGCCGACCACTTCGTGGCTGAGTTGCTGTCGTTCCCAATCGCTTCCACTTTGTTATAATCCCACTGACAGTGGACTGTGGAATATTTAGTAGTGAGGAAATTTCACGACTGGACTTGCTGCACAGGTGGCGTCCGATCACGGTACCACGCTGGAATTCACTGAGCTCCTGAGAGCGACCCATTCTTTCACTAATGTCTGTAGAAGCAGTCTGCAGGCCGAGGGGCTCGGCTTTATACACCTGTGGCCATGGAAGAGACTGGAACACCTGAATTCAGTGATCTGCATGGGGGAGTGAAAACTTTAAAATTTAGTGTATATTGATAATCATATCACTGCTGTTGGAGCAAGACCTTGTATCTCCAAAAAACTTTACAGGAGAAGGAAAAACTTTCTCAACTTTTAATGGAAGTAAATGGACAGGGTTTTTTTTTTTGAGCAATTTTGGACCATTCCTGTCGATCCTTTCATTATGAAATGTTGACACAACATAAAGGACAACTGCCTTTTTAAAATTAGGTCCAAAAATTAAAATGAAAAATAATTTGATTAAAATGACAATATAGTGTAAATACCCTACAACCCTAACCACGCAGTTCATCATGAGAGTGTTGCACGAAGCACACAAACTAAAAAAAAGGCTCTAGAAAGCTTTGAACCACCAGCTTCATCACCCAGTGGTAGCTCAGCAGTGATTTGCATATGCAAATGTGGTGCAGGGTGTGTGCTGTAGTTGGTTTTGTAAATGGTTCTATATAGCACCCAAAAGAGATCTTCCATTGCTGCAATGTCAAGCTGATAACAACAGAAGAACCCTTTTGGGTGCTATACAGAACCCTTTTCAAGAAGGTTCTGTATAGAGCTGTCTATAGCACATTCGGCCATAAATAAAACTACTGTAATAATAATCTTAATAATGATAAATCCGCATCTATAACGATTTTTATTCCGTGTTTGACAAACTGCACTGCACTGAACCCAGTCAGCCCGGCCTAAAGATGCTCACATGTAATATAACATGCAGTTAGTCACTGTTCTTTATTGGCGATATGCTCAGAGCAGCATATTATGATAACAGTTGATCACAATAATGATAAAACATCATCATATTACTCACCCCTATGGTTAACTATCTATATAAGACTTCCTGTGAAAGGATATACTGCCTGTCATGAGCACCGAGCTCAGATCAGGACCCCACTGAAAATGGGGTAAAGCCCGTCCTTTACCGTGTCGTTGGCATGGTGACAGCGTCCGCCTGAGCCCTTCAGATTGTTTTTACTGAAACTATCGTAAACCACAGTCTGCCCTCAGACTATCTACCAGCATCAGTGCATGGCAAAGTGTGTGTGTGTGGGGGTGTGTGTGTGTGATTTATGAGACCTAGACAGAGCCTCATCTGTTAACAGATTTTCCCACCACTTTTGCCCAGCATGTTTAAGGCTTCACTGGGTTTCAGTTCCTCATTTGTAATGTAGCACTTAAATATGTAATCAGGGTGCTAATAATATCACCAGACATTCAACCACTGAGTCCTGCCTGAGTGTAAGGACTCTCTGGTGGTATATAAAGCTGAGATAAACAATGATCAGGCATAACTTTAAAACACCTCCCTTTTTCTACGCTCACTGTCCACTTTATCAGCTCCACTTACTGTATATCTGCTCTCTGTAGTTCTACAGTTACAGACTGTAGTCCATCTGTTTCTCTGATACTCTGTTACCCTGTTCTTCAGTGGTCAGGACCCCCATGGACCCTCACAGAGCAGGTACTGTTTGGGTGGTGGGTCATTCTCAGCACTGCAACTGCGGTCATTATATCATTGAAATATCCAATGTTTTATATATGGTTCAGAAACAGGTCCAGATTAATGCGTTTTGACCACGGTAACTGCTGTACTGTGCTAAGCCACGGTGAAGGCTGACGTGGGGTTGAGGGGGGCGGGGAGGAGTTTTACTTTCTTGCAGCAGATCATGGCCTGCCCTGGGTTTTAAGGCCTCAGCGTAGCCGAAAGTACCTCGCGAGTTAATAAGCTCACATACAGCGCTGTGTGAAAGTTGTGGGCGTCTAAGCAAATGTTTAACCAGCTTCATTTACATTTACAGCATTTAGCAGACGCTCTGATCCAGAGCGACTTACTAGAAGTGCTTTGTCAATCTAAAGAAAGTATCTTTGCTAGTTACCAGTAGCTTAGAGAGAAAGACGGTCCTGAGCTCAGATACTGATAGAAACACAGTCACTGCAGACACCAAGAGAAAAAGAACCAGAGTTGAACGCAGAACTCTGAGCCATTCAATGCAATACAATAACAATAAGATACAATACAATAAACTACAGTACAATAAACTACAATACAGAGTGAAGTACAATAAAAATAAGTGCAGCCTATAATTCAGTGCTCATTTAAGAGCTGTGTAAAGAGTCTTCAGTCTGCATTTGAAGACCGTGAGAGACTCTGCTGTTCGGACAGCCAGTGGGAGTTCATTCCCCCACCTGGGCTCCAGTACAGAGAACATTCTCAACGCTCGTCTTCCGTGTACTCGAAGCTCGAAGGGCTCGTGGTTCAGTTCGAGATTTCACCATTGCCATCAAGTCTGTAGGGGCTGGTCCATTTCTGGCTTTGTAGGCAGCATTAGGGTTTAAATCTGATGCAGCTACAGGAAGCCAGTGAAGGGAGCGCAGCAGTGGGGTGACGTGGCTGAACTTGGGCAGATTAGACGAGCCGTGCTGCCGCATTCTGGATGAGCTGCAGAGGCTTGATGGTCTGCATGGGAAGACCAGCCAAGAGTGAGTTGCAGTAGTCAAGCCTTGAGATGACCAGAGACTGCACTAGCACCTGGGTGGCCTCTCGGGTGAGGAAGGGTCGGATCCTCCGGATGTTGTACAGAAGAAACCTGTATGACCGAGTCAGGTTGGCCATGTGAGTCGAGAATGATAACTGGCCGTCCAGAGTCACACCAAGACTTCTCGCCTCTACAGACGGAACAATCAGAGTTCTCGAATGAGATGGTGAGATCATGAGGACCTGTAGTCACAGGGATGAATATCAGCTCAGTCTTGCTGGGATTGAGCTTCAGGTGGTGAGCTGCCATCCATGTAGAGATGTCAGACAGACATGCCAGGATGCGACTGGAAACCTGTGTGTCAGAGGGAGAGAAAGAAAACAGCTTCCCTCAGCAGTGAGTTTATCACAATATACATTAGAATAAAGTCGTATTCATAATTCAGATAAACAGAAAAACAATAAACAGTAACAAGAATTTCTCGGGTCCATATTTTTCCTGGACACCTTCACAGCCGCCACAGAGACTCGTTAATATCATCAATTACATCATGAGCTCAATTTACTGAGCACTGATTGGTCAAACCAGGAGCTGCTTTTTAACTACATATAATACTGGACTTCCTCGAGGAGGAGCGGCTTGGAGATGGGTCAACACACACACTCACATCCAGAAAATCACTGTTTATTATATATATATATATATATATATATATATTAATAATATTCTATAAATTTATTCAAATATTTACACATTTCTCAGCAAATAAACACAAACTAGACAAATAAATAGATTTTGAAACTGGGTCTTGGGTGCCCAAGACTTTCACACAGTACTGTACATTCTGCAGTTTTGTGTTGCCTGTCCACTAAAGCAGGTGACGCTACGACATTTTATGACATTTTATGACCATCTTATGACCATCGTATGATAAGTCCTAATGGTGGCGACGTGCGCATCCACCACCGCCACCATTTAAGATGGAACAGGAAAATTCGAACAAGAAGCTGACAAATAGAAAGCCAGGTTCAGGTGAGGTGTTTACATGGACGTGCTCTATTCTGATTGAGCTATTAGTCCGATTATTAACGGATTATCCGGCTGTGTGTAGGCGTGGCGGTTGTCACTGGATTCTCTTAATTATGAGCTTGCTAATTAGCTGAAATATGAATGTTGCTACACAGGCTAAGACTGCTGCGCACTGAATTGACATCATGACTCTGACTCCTCATATTCCAAGTCATGGGAAGCAGGTGGGATGCGGAAGATTCATCCAACTATTCAGACCCAGCCTTGACTGACCAACCCTGCCAAAATGGCGGCTCGCCCATTAGACGCTGCATCCTGACATCACATTCGCAAGCCTTATAGAACGGGAGGCCGCTGATCCCAGCCCCTTTACATCCCTCCTGAATGTTCTACAGCCACTTTAGACATACTGCCAGCACAAATGTTGGACAAAGTGGTTTTGAGTTGTGATTCATGTTTGGTCGCTGGACCATTCTCTGCAAAGTGCACCTGTGTGGTAGGTGTTTCTGATAAGACGTCCAAAGGAACATGTCTAGAAAGCCTAAGAAACTGACAACTCAATGTATTTACATCTGTAATTAATCTGTTGTTCTCCTTGTTTTCCAGAAGAAGACGACTCAGAGAGCCGGTCTGACTCGGCAGCCTCTCTCGTCTGCTGAACTGATTGCAGCCTGTAGAAGGAAACTACAGACCCTTTTAATATGGTTGCACAACCTTATCAGCGTGGTGAGTTTATATGCATGACTGTGTGCGTGAGAGAGAGCCACGGTAGATTCGGAAAGCATGTTCCTTTACCCTCGCCGACAGCTGTGTTACTTTGGCCCAGGCGAGATGTGTTAGATTCATTCGTGTGAAACCGCTGCAAGCAAGTTTTGCATCTGCACAGCTGCTTATGTCGTCTCACCCACCGCCTGCCAGTGAAAGTGAGCCTCAGAGGGTGAATCACAGGCAGCAGGCCTGCAACCAGAGACTCGCTGCTTCCCGGCAGCGCTCAAAGCAGATTATTTTAACCGGCAACAGCTTTAGGACCCGGCTGCTGACGTCGATTACTACAGACGTATGAAATAAATCTCAGTGCTCAGGAACAGCAGCCAGGAAGTGGTTGATGGCTGCTGTGCTTTATACAGCTTTTTTTCTACCACGCCTGCCATCAGAAACTCCCCCATCAATTGCCACACAATTAAACAGCTTACAGGACGACACGGGTGATCACTGCTGCCGGCTGGCTGTAGCTCAGCTCAGCACCAAACATCTCACATCCTTTGGTTTGTCAAAGGGACTTTTACGTCATCTACACTGTAGTCCCTCGAAACCATGGTTTTACACAGAAGTGCATGATTCAGGGGATTATTGTGGGATGCGCTCGTCTCAACTCGGCTGATCAAACAGATGAATGCCGCAACACAAGATGTCACTAAGCCTTGTAAGTTGGGTGTTTACCTAGTGCAGGGGTGTCAAACCCAGCCACTGAAAGGGCCTTATGACAAAATCTCAACAAATCTTTATTTTTACTTTGCCATGACCCCAACTGACCACTGTTTATTCACAATATGCCGAAACTACAGGGGTAAAAAAATAGGCACTGAATACTCGAACGATTCAGAAGTAATCTTAAGTATAAGTAAGTCTAAGTAACCCTGTATAAAGTAATAGACCACATTAGCTGCAGAGAACAGGTAAACCTCTATAAATGTCCCCGATGGGCATCAGGGTTTTTAAAACTACCCATTCACTTCAGCGCATGCTGGGAAATGTAGTGCAGCTTATGCTGAAATGGGTTATTAATGGAAAATTAAAATAATTTTGCAGGCCGAATAGGGTGGCGTCACGGGTCTGACTTGGCCCGCGGGTCTTGTGTTTGACACATGGGCTCTAGTGTCAGTTGAGTGAATGTTAGAAGATAATTGATAATGAGATATTATGAGATAATGAGAATTAAAATCTGTCTTTGGGACTGGGCTGAACCTCACAGAACTGGCCTCTAAGAGGTATAAACAATCTTTGAGCTTTTTTAGTTTTTTTTAAAATTACATTAACTATGCACGTATGAACCCAATTCCAAATATGGGACAGTTGGAAAATGTAAATAAAAACAGACAGCAGCTAAAATGTATATACATAAGTTAATATATATAGTGTATGTGTTTGTAGTTAATTAGATGAAACACTTAATATCTTGTCTTTGTACTGTTTTCACGCTGTTCAGTGATACTTTGGGAGCTGCATTGTTGTAGTTGTGAAAGTGGATGCTTGGCTTGTTTGATGTAACACCTCAGCTGGTCAGCGGTGTCCCTTGTTGTATATTACTCTGCATAATGCACCAATGGGCAGGTCAGTCTTGCAGCTGCATTCTTATTCCCAATCCAAACACCTGCAATCATTATTCCCAAATAAAATTTGAAAGGTGGACTTCCCTTTCAAGCATACAGAAAAGTTTAAGTATATTCCACTTATACTGAATAGGCGCGGTGGCAGTGTGGGTTGTTCTGTCACCTCACAGCAAGAAGGGCCTGGGTTTAATTCCCCAGTCGGGTGACCAGGGCCTGTGCTGGTGTGTATATATGTATACACCGGTCAGGCGTAACATTCTGACCGCCTCCTCGTTTCTACACTCACTGTCCACTTTATCAGCTCCACTTACTGTATAGCTGCACTCTGTAGTTCTACAGTTACAGACTGTAGTCCATCTGTTTCTCTGATACTCTGTTACCCTGTTCTTCAGTGGTCAGGACCCCCATGGACCCTCACAGAGCAGGTACTGTTTGGGTGGTCATTCTCAGCACTGCAGTGACACTGACATGGTGGTGGTGTGTTAGTGTGTGCTGTGCTGGTCTGAGTGGATCAGACGCAGCAGTGATTATGGTGTTTAACCAGGCAAGTCTTTAAGAACGCATTCTTATTTAAAATAGCCACCTAGTTCGATAGCGCAACGAGTACAACTGCCTCAAACTGCCCGAGTCAAGTGTCTCATTTTCATTTAACTGCTTCCTCGTTTCTCCTCCAGAACCGAAGCTTGAAGCGGACTCTGGCTGAAGCTCGGTCTCAGGAGAACTCCGTAGCTTCCAGGTACGAGGCTCAGATTGCTGGGCTGGAAGCTGCAATCGAGGCAGCAAAATGTGACCTGCATGAACAGATCATTAGCCACAAAGAGCTGCTGGACATGAAGTTAGCCCTCGGGGCTGAAATCGCCACCTACTGGTCACTCCTGGATGGGGAGGAGCTGGGGTAAGACCTGTACGTAAACTTTAACAGAGAGCTGTTTAGACCTGAGAACTAATTTGGTGCCCAAAGTGATCAAAATGCCCAGATCACTACAACAGCTCACTGGAGATTTGACTGTTTGGAAATTCGCTTCCCGAACTATGAATGTAAATATAAAACAACAATTTGTTTATTCTAAAACTATTTGATGCATTCTGAAATATGTTATTTTACCACAATTCAATTTTAAAGACACAAATGTAACCAAAGGAACTTTGTGGAGTAGTGGAACCTAAAAAAGAAGCTTTTTATATTTTATATTAGCCCGTTAACTTTATTTTGGCCAAAAATGGATGGACTTAATGTGCGAAATGCCCCCTGGCTACTCCAGTGTTAGTTGGCTGCTCACTCGTGATAAGTTCACTGTCAGTAAATGTCTGTTCTATCAGCTGTTCTTCTGTAGAATCTCTGTTCTAGTGCGGTTCTGTGCTCTTCCTCACAGTAACAAAAGTACTGGGACACCTACAGGAGCTTTTATGAATCCGATTCTAAATCCATAGGCGTTAATACGGAGTTGGTCCTCCTTTGCGGCTACAACAGCTTCCACTCTTCTGGGAATCTTCCTACAAAATTCCAGAGAATATCTGTAGGAATTTCTGCCCAAAGTTCCAGAAGAGCATTTGTGAGGTCAGACATGATGACTGGGCCAGTCATGTTCACCCAGCCATGACACTGGGACTCAGTCATTCTGGAACAGGAAAGGTTCTTCCCCAAACTGTTCCCCCGAAGCTGGAAGTCTACACAAGTCCAGAATGCCTTGGTGCTGAAGCATTAAGTTTTCCCTTCACTGGAACTGAGGGTTCTAGACCGACCCCTAGCCCTGTCTAATCATCCCTCCTCCACCAAACTTTACAGCTGGCACAGTGCAGTCAGGCAGGTAACGTCCTCCTGGCATTCGCCAAACCCAGACTCGTCCATCAGACTGACAGAGAGAGAAGCTGATTCACTCCTCAGAACACGGTTCTACGGCTTCAGAGTTCAATGGCAGCGCTTTATTCCACTCCAACCAATGCTCGGCATTGTGTGTTTGCCTGTGTCGCCAGTCGCCAGCAGAGGGCACCAGTGACAAGGTGGCATAAGACCTTGGGCTGATTAGGCCCAACCACACACACCTGTGGACTCCTCTACTTAAAGCTGTGGCAAACAGCAGCCCTTTGATACACAGTTGTAAGGGGTGACCGGTACAGTACTTAACCCAGGTGTGTATTTAAATGAAAAAGAAAACAAAAGAAAATCAAAAAGAGCAGGAAAGAGAGCTGGAAAAATGAAAGATGGTAATTGCCCCAAAATGACTTAAAAACCACAAGAAGTCCTGAGCCACAAACAGCTTTCCACAGAGCATCAATCAGTACGTCTGCGGTTCAAGCCGGGCTCTTGGGTCACCTCAACTCTGGGCCCAATTCCCACTCCATTGCCTCAGTAAACTTATTTAACACCCTTTCTCACAGGTTTTCCTCTTTTGCACTTTGGTCCGTCTCCCTGACGTTCCATGACAGCATTTAGATCTTAGGCTTGTCTGCAGCTGTTCGGTCATAGAAACCCATTTTGTGAAGCTCCTAATGTGCAGTTATTTTGCTGATGTTGTTTCCAGAGTCAGTTTAGAGCTCTTTAGTGAGTGACTCAACAGAGGACAGACACTCAGCAGCCCACTCTGTGAGTTTGTGTGGCCTACAGCTTCGTGGCTGAGCTGTTGTTTCTCATAGAGGCTTCCATTTCACAATAATAGCACTTACAGTTGTCAGGGGCAGATCTAGCAAGACCTAAATTTCACAACTGAGTTCATCAGTGTGCCCCTCTACTGCCAGTGTTTGTCTACAGAGGCTGCAAGGCTATGTGCTTAATTTGATCCATGTGCTAGCAATGGGTGTGGCTGAAACACCTGAACTCAAAAATTGGAGGGGTGTTCACATACGTTTGTCCATATAGTGGATCATGAATCTTGTCCATCAGTACTTGTAAGAGACTGACTAAATGCATGTTCCTCTATAAAGAGAGCAAAATTAGTTCAGTTTAACAGGATTTAGAGCCAAATATTGAATAACAATCATTGTGTTAATCAATTAACGAGGCTGCATGGTGACGCCACCAGAGTGGCGCCAAACTCATGAGGGAACTGGCGAGAGAAAATGGAGCTGCTGTATTGAGTTTGTTGCTTTTTTTTCTTCACAGAAATGGAGGAGATGTTCTCCTGTAGTACAACCTCAATTCCAATGAAGTTAGGATGTTGTGTAAAAGATAAATAAAACCAGAATACAATGATTTGCAAATCCTTTTCAACCTATATTCAGTTGAATTCACTACAAAGATGAGATATTTAATGTTCAGACGGATAAACTTTGTTTTTTGCAAATATTCACTCATTTTGAATTTGATGCCTGTAACACGTTCCAGAGAAGTTGGGATAGGGGCAACAAAAGACTGGGAAAGTTGAGGAATGCTCAAAAAACACCGGTTTGGAACATTCCACAGGTGAACAGGTTAATTGGAAACAGGTGAGTGTCCTGATTGGGTATAAAGGGAGCATCCCTGAAAGGCTCAGTCGTTCACAAGCAGGGACGGGCGAGGTTCACCACTTAGTGAACAACTGCGTGAGCAAATAGTCCAACAGTTTAAGATCAACGTTTCTCAACATGCAACTGCAGGAATTTAGGGATTTCATCATCTACAGTCCATAATATCATCAAAAGATTCAGAGAATCTGGAGAAATCTCTGCAGGTAAGCGGCAAGGCAGAAAACCAACACTGAATGCCCGTGACCTTCGACCCTACAGGCGGCATTGCATTAAGAACCCACATCATTCTGTAACGGATATTCCCACATGGGCTCAGGAACACTTCGGAAAACCACTGTCAGTGAACTCAGTTCGTCGCTCCGTCTACAAGTGCAAGTTAAAACTCTGCCATGCAAAGCGAAGCCAGATATCAACACCACCCAGAAACGCCGCCGCCTTCTCTGGGCCGAGCTCATCTGAGATGGACTGACGCAGAGTGGAAAAGTGTCCTGTGGTCTGACGCGTCCACATTTCACACTGTTTCTGGAAATCATGGACGTCGTGTCCTCCGGGCCAAAGAGGAAAAGGACTGTCCGGATTGTTTTCAGCTCAAAGTTCAAAAGCCAGCATCTCTGATGGTGTGGGGGTGTGTTAGTGCCCATGGCAGGGGTAACCTGCACATCTGTGAAGGCCCCATTAATGCTGAAAGGTACATACAGGTTTTGGAGCAACATCTGCTGCCATCCAAGCAGCGTCTTTTTCAGGGACGTCCTGCTTATTTCAGCGAGACGATGCCGAGCCACATTCTGCACGTGTTCCAACAGCGTGGCTTCGTAGTAAAAGAGTGCGGGTACTAGACTGACCTGCCTGCAGTCCAGACCGTCTCCCATTGAAAACGTGTGGTGCATTATGAAGCTCAAAATACGACAGCGGAGACCCTGGACTGCTGAGCAGCTGAAGCTTGTACATCAAGCAGGAATGGGAAAGAATTCCACCTACAAAGCTTCAACAATCAGTGTCCTCAGTTCCCAAACGCTTATTGAGTGTTAAAGGAAAGGTGATGTAACTCAGTGGGAAACACGCCCCTGTCCCAACTTCTCTGGAACGTGTTGCAGGCATCAAATTCAAAATGAGTGAATATTTGCAAAAAACAATAAAGTTTATCAGTTTGAACATTAAATATCTCGTCTTTGTAGTGGATTCAACTGAATATCGGTTGAAAAGGATTTTCAGATCATCGTTTTCTGTTTTTATTTATGTTTTACACAACGTCCCAACTTCACTGGAATTGGGGTTGTATGATAAGCTATAAACTACATACAAACACAAATGCTTCTAAATTAAATACGGATGATGTGCGACATACAGACGAACGCTTTAATTAATCCGTCGTTTTACACGTTATAAGGTAACGAAGATGAACTCAAGCACGTGAACAACCTCCGTTTTAAAACGAGCTCTGCTCCATGGCTTTGTTTCCTGACGTTTTTATGGTGCTGTTTGTTTTTCCACAGAGAACTGTGGGTAACCGAAGGCCTGGAATGACACATCTGAGTCCTCAAAATCACTCAGAACGTAGGCTGCATTTCCAGGCTGTGTAAGAAGGGTCCGTCACTCTGGAACGGCCTTCTGTGACGTAGTGGCCGAGAAATGCAGCCTAGACTTTGGAACGCAGCTACTGTGTATCATGAAAATGATCACAACATTATATGTTTGTCATCTGGTCCACCTCTAGCTTCAGCCATATCAGCCCTTAACAAGCTAGACAAGCTGAGATGGATGTTCCACAATGTCTAATTTAGAGGAAGTCGCCAATACATAGTTCCCTCTGATGGTGCTTTATGGGTGGGCTTGCCTGTACTCAGGTTTATTTGGTGTCCATTTGAATGTAATGGTCTATGCATCTCACTGCAATGTACAAATGGCACAGACTGTGAAAACAATATCTAATCTAATCTAATCTAATCTAATCTAATATTATCATCGTTAAATTTAATTTGATAAAAAAATGGCTAAACCTCCGCAGGTTCACATGAACGCATCATGGCTCAGTGCTTCATTTATACAGTCCTACGTACAGCTGATTATTTCTTGTGATCTCGTATGACTGCAGAATTCTGTCTGACGCAATTGCCACATGTATCTGATGTCACCTCCTGTGTGCAGCTTCCCGACACAGGCCAGCCGCGGTTCGTCCACGCTCTACCTATCGGAGTCTCCGCCCCCTTCTACCAGAAGCTCCTCCCCTGTTAATCCTGCCGAGGCTGACGTCACTGCGGAGACCCGATCTGAAGTAAGATATTCATGGTAAGATATACCATCTGGTTGCATCTCCAGCACCACCGCATAAATAACTGCCTCTAACAAACAGACTAGTTATTCATAGTGCACTGATCTAACAGATGATCCGAGGCGCGACTGACCTCCTCCTCCCTCATCCCTCCTACACTCCACTCCTGTTGTCCACTCATTTAGAGACTAAACTGGCCTTTTGTTCCCAGGGCCCAGGCTTCAGTTCATGATTTTTGTCTGTTATGTTTCTCACAGAAGCCAGGCCTCTCATGTGTGCCGTTAGGGGTGAAAGCTGCCGTTTGCCCTCTTTCTGTTGGTGGTTAAATCCGCCACTAGTCACGGCAACTTTCCCCGCTAATGCTGCGTGTCTGCTGTCTCACCAGGCTGAATCTCTGAATGAGTCAGCATGTTGTCAACCCTGCTTGTCAGCTTTACTCTTACTTTAACCGAGCCAAACATGGTTAAAACATGGCACAGTGATACCAGGATGGTCCTGTCCTCGTGGAAATTTCACGTTTATGCCCACAAAGTCCATTTACTAAAGGGGAAATGTAACTTCTAACCTATCTTTCTTCCCTCCCACTCCGTTCTCTCTCTCTATCTCTCTCACATGTGTCGAGATGCCCCGTTGGCCTGTCTGGAGGTGCCCCATTCGTGGTTCCAGCGTTCCAGCCATCTTTTTGCACTCTCTTTGTACTGTTGTTCTTGTTTCTGTTCTGTTTCTTCTGTGCGGGTCGACCCACGGGGGTTGGGTTCCTCGGACTGAGCCTTGGTCCCTTCTAAGGTTTCTTCCTCTTAAAGGGAGTTTTTCCTTACCACTGTAGTCACCACAAAATTGGCTTCACTGTGGTGATGCTCATAAGAGGCGTGGACCTGTTTTTTCTGTAAAGCTGCTTTGTGACAACCTTGTTGTAAAAAGCGCTATATAAATAAACTTGAATTGAAATGTTACAAAAACTTTTCTTTATTCTCCATTTGTCACCATTTGTTTTCTTCCTCTCCAGCGCTGGAGCCAGTCACTGAAACAACATTAGCAGGTGAGACTCCTCTTAGCACACCCAGCTGCTGATGTGGCCTTCGCTGGGATACAGTATATTACTATATTCTACGTTTTTAACACCATGTAGAATGTATTTAAACAAATATATATTAGATACTTCCACAAACTGTGGATATTAGAGTCAAGAGGGAAGTGGAGAGTGTTAATAGTGGCACGTTTTGTCTTCCCTCCCTATAGGAAGGTATGGGGACTGTCCAGTACTAAGATGTTGTGCATGTTGCAAACCGGACATCGTCTACAATCGCTGTGCCTTTTCTTGATGTGCATCTTCTTTCTGGATATTCACCTTGAACATTTACTTTCTCAAGCAGGGACTGTAGTTTAAGGTATTTACAGGTTGTTGTTAACATAGTCATGCCATTTGTCATGAGCAAGTTTATGTGATTTAAATAAAAGATGGATAAATAGTCAAATAACATGTTTTATATCTTTTCTAAGTGATTTTCTGAGCACTTTATTTGCTACATTGAACCTACTGGGGGAAAAAAACATAAAATGTAGCCTGGCAAAAGTTAAAGGACATTATATACAGTGCGGTGTGTTTTTTCCAATGGGAAGTGTGCACTAATTGTGCAAAAACGGCAACATTTTTGCTGATTTTCACTTACAAAAATAAACAGAACATATATTCTGACCAGAATCTGCATACGACAGATGGCCAAAAGTATGTGGACACCTGACCCATCACATCTGTATGAGCTTGTTGGACATCCAATTCCACACTGTGGCCAGTAATATGGAGTTGGCCCCCTTCATGGCTGTAACAGCCTCCACTCCTCTGGGAAGCTTTCTACAAGATTTTGGAGAGTGTCTATGGGAAGAGGGCCTGGCTCACAATCTCTGTTCTAGTTCATCCCAAAGGTATTTCATGGTGTTGAGGTCAGGGCTCTGTGCAGGCCACTGGAGTTCCTCCATACCAAACTCATCAAACCGTGTCTTTATGAAGCTGCTTTGTGCTCAGGGGCTCAGTCATGCTGGAACAGGAGAAGTGTAAAATTGTATAAACCCAAATTATCATTATCCCTCCTCCACCAAACTTTAAAGTTTAGTGCACTATGCATCCTGGTAGGTTGCCAACACTTGGCATTGTGCAGACTGATCTTGTGTGCAGCTGCTCGGCCACCGAAACCTTTTTCGTGAAGTTCCCGACGTACAGCTCTTTTGCTGACTTTGCTTCCAGAGGCAGTTTGGAAATCTGTAGTGAATGATGCAGCAGGGGATTGATCATTTTTGCATGCTATGCATTTTAGCACTGGGAGTTTGTGTTGTCAACCACTTTGTGGCTGGGCTGTTGTTCATTTCACAATAACAGCACAGTTGCACTGTCCAGGGCAGAAATTTCCCGGATTGACTTGAGCCCAAGGCATCCTATGATGGTGCTATGTTTAACATCACTGAGCTCTTCAGTACGACCCTCTACTGCCAGTCTGTGTCTATGGAAGTTGCGAGGCTATGTGCTTGATTTTATCCACCTGTTAACAATGATGGTGGCTGAAACGCCTGAACTCCACAAGCAGGAGGGGTGTCCGTGCACTTTTGGCCATGTAGTACGGATACATAGATACACCGATGTACTGTATTGATCTCTGTGGGTGTGTACTGCACGTACGATAACGAAGAAAAGCTTACATAAATTACACAAATAAAAGAAATTCGAATGAAAACACAAAACCATGCAAATTATTCAAGCCTGCGGTTCATACAGGCAGCACCGAAATGAAAAACAAACGTTTTTTGAAATTTCTGTGCACACTTTTAAGCACAGGTGCCCCGCTGGCTTGTCTACCCCAGTTTGCGCATTTCACATCCTGTGAGAACACTTTCCCAGGCTGTTCTGACACCGGACATAGCTGCCACCGTTTTGTGGTCCAAACCGAGAAACAGCACCGTAAAGACGTGAGCGAACATTTCTATCTCTTCACCCTGAGCCCTGCTCTTTGGATCAGAGGAATGAGGTGAAGTCAGAGTTTAAGAAGTGAAACTCCTCCAACGAGGGGCCACAGAGTGTTTTCGTCAGATTATCACTTCATACTCTCAGTTCTAGCCGGCCTCACATTGTACTGGCTTCCTCACGAATGCTAACAGGAAACATATGCAAAGGCCTTTAGCTGTTTTGGTGTGGTCATGCACCCTCAGCCCGACGGGATCCGTCTCATCACAAAGCCTTATTGCTCAATGCTGAGTCTTTGCTCGCAGGTCGGCCTTGACAGTTCATGTTCATGTTAATAGGTGACCCATATTTGACCTGACAAGGTTTTCACACGCAAAATTACACCGCTGCTGACACTGGATGATGACCGCAGACATACAGTACATGCACGCACAGTAAAGTGTGCTGTTAGAAAACACACACACTCATGAATTCAGACCTGACTGATCTCATTACAGCCACACAGTCACATATGGCCATAATCTGATGGCTGTGTTTTCACAGCTGTTTGTGCTGCAGATTCATATGAGCTCACATGACGGTTTACAGTCAGCTTTTCAGTCATATGACTTGCCTTGCCCTTGTATTACATCCCATACAACGTTCTCAGGATCGACTGGTCCCATCACAACCATGATTTCATGATTCATGGACATTTCCAGTTATTTTTAGGAAACCCTGGTACTTTCCCGGTGTTTGTTGTTCGCCTCAGTCTCGTCATGTGGCAGTTCATGTGGTTTCCCTTTTTTCATTTATGCAGATTTTCCTCATTTTTATTTTCTTCCACGTGAAAGAATTTATTTTTTTTAAAAGCGCACTTCAGAATTTTCTCATCACCATTAAACTTGTTGTCCTTGAAGTTGACGCTTGAGGATTGTCGCGTCTTGTTGATGCTACACTGAAGCAAACGGTGGTATTTCCCCTGTTTGAAGCAAAATTATTTCACTTCTGAAGAAAATCCCCACTCACACAAACATTCTCGGTTCTTTTTTACACAATTATAGATGCGTCTGAGCGCTGTTGCCTCCCAGCAAAAAGGGTCTGGGTTCGATTCCCCGGCCGGGCGGCCAGGGTCCACTCAGTGTGGAGTTTGTATGTTCTCCCTGTGGCTTCCTCTGGGTTCTCTGGTTTCCTCCCACAGTTCAAAGACATGCAGTCGGGCTAATTGGACATGGTAGATTTGCCCTAGGTGTGAATGTGTCTGTCTGTCTGTCTGTCCTCCGATGGACTGGCAACCTGTCCAGGGTGTATCCTGCCTTCCACCCAATGACTGCTGGGAAGGGCTCCAGCCCCCCACATGACCCAGAAGGATAAGCAGCGTAGAAGATGTGTGTGTATATGTGTGTGTGTGTGTGTGTGTGTGTGTGTGTGTGTGTGTGTGTGTGTGTGTGTGTGTGGACACGTCTGATTGGTAACATGGGCTGGTTTTAGTTAGGGAGGTGCTATTTTATTAGGCATGTCTACTTTGTACCTACAAACACTGGCCGTTTTATCGGATACACCAATATTGATGCACTTTGTAGTCTTACAGTTAATAACTAAAGCCCACCTGTTGCTGTACAATTCATCAGCCCTCTCTAATCACCGCGGGATGACCACAGATCAGATACGTTCTGAGTGGTGGGATCATGGTAGTGTGTGTTGCGCTGGTACAATATCACTTTCACTGCTGGGTTGGGGATCGTCTTCTGAGCAAAAACATCCAGGAAACAGTGGACCTGTGGTCAGAAACTGACCCATAATGAAGACTTAGAGCAAAGGTGTCCAGTCCACAATTCCAAATGAGCTGGATCACACCTGATTCCACTTGTTCAATCAGTTGCTCGGTCTTAAAACAGCTGATCGTTTGTGCTCCTGCTATGTTGGAATGGAAACCACATAGTCACACCGGCCATTTGTCGATAAGACCGGACACCCCTGACCCCTGATCTCTTTCCATGGATGAGATACACTGTGCAGCAACAGATGGGCTGCAGTCAGTTATTATAAACCTACAGAGTGCGACTATATAATAAGTGTTTCCGATAAAACGGCCAGCGCAGCACCCTGTACTAAGTAGCAGTTTTTAATGGTAGTCTCCCTTTTTTGCGTTTCCCCTGCTCTGACATGTCTGACTCAAATATCAAGAGCATTTGAATAATGTTTGTCAGAAACCAGGAAAATGGGATTCCCATGGTTGGGATGAATAAGCGCTGGACTAGAGCAACTCAAATCAGCATGATTAATGTCTGTCCCACTATCACAAGCCTCCGTTTACTTTGGCCCGGGACCCAGACCACATTACATTAGTGCTGCTTGTATCATTTTACTTTGTAAACTGAATCTTTAAAAGCCCTCACACCCATCATTCCGCGATCCGTCCGCTTGGAATGATCCCGGCTCAGGTTCCAGCGTCCGTTCTCTCTGCACCTTCATGGTTGAGAGGCCTGGTGTACTGTCAGATTTTGACTGGTCATATCTGCTTCTCATGGAAAGCAATGCGTGAACCATGGGTTCTGCTTTTGAGTCATATCACAAGTGCCTACAGTGTTTTCTGTGATCAGACAAAGAAGCAATCTGCTCATCATTCTCAGAGGAGAAGTGGTTGTGTTGTAATTACTGCAGGACCAAAATATGCAAATTCTGAGAAGCCAATCAAGACGATGCAAAAACGGTGACACTCTCAGAGTGCCGGAAATGAGTGCTGAGGAAATACAAGTTCATCTTGTAAAATGTACGCAGTCACATGATGTTTGTGGTCAAGACGACACGCTTTATAATGAGGTGACGACTCGAAGGAGGGACTATTCATAGCTACACTACTTGCCTCTTTGTGCTTCAGATTTCCCCACTGCTCTCTTCAATGACAGTTAATGGTAAGTAAATCAGTTGAAGTGCATTTCTTGTACAGGTGGATTGGAATTAGTCATGTTTATCAGTACAATGTAAGTGCAATAATGATGGATCTGTACTACTATTACTACTGTAGTACTACTGAAGGATCTCAATAGAGAAGAACAGCACTTACACCTTTAGTTCTCATACTGAGAGAAGTTCCACTGTAGTTCTGTTGTACTTTTGACTTCATAACTTTTATTTACTCTTATGTGAGGTGGATAATGTAGGGCCAAAAAGTAAAATATCCTCCCCAGGATTTTGTTCCAACCTCCTGGCTGCTTCAATTTGCACACAGAAGACGTTGAACCAGTTGGAACAAAATCCCAAAGAGGATTTTTACATTTTGGACCTGGATTACTTCTGCTCAACTTACTTTTTATAGACTACTTTTGCTTCTACTCGAGTCCTTATTGCATCAAAGCAACCACATTTCTACTTTAGGGCAGCTTATCTAACTAATTCACATTTTGTGTAGTTGTTTTTACTGTTTAATTATTAGGAATATAACGCTTTATTTGTCTTTTAATGTTTCAAAAGCTTGCACTGAAAAATTGAGTTGCTGTTTTGATGTGACTGATCAATATTCTGATGTTTTTGCATGTAGACCTCACAAATACAATTGATGGTAAAACATTAACCCCTTAAAAGGCCAAGGCCCAAAGTTTTATTCCACGCCTCTATAACCTGAGAATAGCTCAGCAAGTGTGCACCAAAGCCCCTGTAGTTACGGAATAATAAGATTTTAAAGGGTTAACCAAAAGTTGGAGCTGAAGATAAGTGCACATTCTGGGTATAATCAATGCCTTTCTTCTTAACTAATCTTCATCTGATTCCTTTTTAGGTAAAATGGACATTGAGACTGACCCAATATTTGACAGCTGGACGACACCAGACTATGTAGGTGTTTTATTATTGCACATCAACACTTTACCGTTTCACACTGTGAACAAAAGCATGGGTAGGGGGCAGCATATGCGGTGTAGCGTAAAGAAGAAACAACCTAAATATACAACCAGCACCCCACCAAGGTGCAGCGGGAGGAGCAAACATAGTGGGTTAAACATCTAGTGGTTAAAACGATTGCCTGTGTGTTGTTCCTGTTGTTGTTGTTTTTTCCGCGTTGTGTGTGCATGCGTACACATTTGGGACTATCAGCATGACATTCATACATTTTCTTTCATTATTCAAGATTTTTTAGCCCGTCTGTTCTGACAAAATTAACTGTTCATGCTCCAAACTAACACGACACATGCCTAGACACGTAGCTCATTGATGCCACTCTCATCATTACAGTTTCCACTGCTTGCGTAAACCGTACCTGTATCTCGCCTCGATATCTGTGTCAGCGCATGGAGTCGCTCCCTTTTCGCCGCGTGCTGAGGGGGCCCGGTTGCGTCGCCCCCCGGGGGTCGGCTCTAAAAGGAGGATGTGGTGCACTGTGGTTTCTTTGCCGCTAGTAACACCGAACACCTGCGCCTGGAATGTGTTTTTGAAAGTTATAACGTTCAGATTATGGGTTTGAGGCCGTACGGCTTCAGCCGTATGACGCTCTGTAACCGGGGCTTGTCTTCTGCTCCAGCGAGACACTCACTAGACAGGAAATCCAGTGTTTGGGAGAAGCACCTTGAGAAAAGCAACATGCGAAACTCTTCATAACCCTGAACGTGTGAGACAGCGGAAAGAAGAAAAAAAAGAGAAAAGGCGAAAAAGCGGCGATAAAGCGATGACTCACATCCAAACAGTTAAGACGGCAGAAAAGCGGCGCTCAGCGCACCTTGGGTGAATAAAGGTGCTTACCAGGGTCCTCTGGACCGATGCCTTAGTGAACAATCCACTGAAGGGTTCCTTTGAGGAAGCAAAAGAGGTTCGTCTATGAGCTCGTTCCAAAAAACACACTTTTATTTTTAGGAACTGCAAATAAGACAGAAGGTGAATCTTAGAACCATCAGGCCTAGATAATGTGACAGAGGTTGAGATTCTTCTCCTATGACACCTTTAAAAGAGATGGTTCTTCACGGACTGTGTTATAAAGATGGTAATTCTGTAGGACCACGAACACACGAAGAACTATTTGCATGCTTAACGGGTTCTTTGCATCATTTTAGGTTAATAGCGAATGGTTTCCACCAAAAAGAGTTATTTTATTGTTCCAATGTCAAGCTTAAAACAATAGAAGAACCCTTTTTTGGTGCTATATTGAACCAGTCATCAACCTGAAGAACCATTTCACAACCCTTTCATTGTGCAAATGGCTCTTGGAGTGTCCATGGTTCTATACAGAACCATTGTCTTTACTAAAGGGCGCGAAAGGGCTCTTTGCATGGTAAAGTTGTGTGTAGTATTATGTATAGCAACAAAAAGGATTCTGCTCTTATGATGGTGTCAAGCTTATATACAACAGAAGAACCCTTTTTGGTGCTATGTAGAACCATACTGAACACATTCTATGTCAATCTGAAGAACCATTTCACCAAGCAAGGAACCGTTTAAGCATGCAAATCTTTGAGTGTTCATGGTTCTATACAAAAACCATTGTCTCTACTAAAGAACCCTTGAAGAACCATCCTTTTTAAGAGTTTTAAGCTGTAATGAATTACAGTATTTCATTGCAGGGAAAAGTAACATAATGCATTACATGTTACTTTGTCCTGTTACCCCCAAGAGTGGACCCAAGAGTGTTGGGACCTCTTTGAATGTTCATGGTTCCATACAGGACCATAGCCTTTACTAAAGAACCCTCAAAGAACCATCTTTTTTAAGAGTGTACACTATCCTCCAGCTCCACTTACATGTTTTACGTCTAGTCTTGGATTGTAAAGCCAGTGGTGATTCATTGTTCCAGTCTTTTCCAATCCAGGCTCGGGCGTAATCGATATCTGTGAGGCTGTAAGTGTGACAGAAATGAGCTCTTCCATTAACTCCAAGCTGTTTGACACCTGTTTCATTTTCAGATGTCTAGTGGGACAGCGGACTATGACTACACAGATAACGAGAGCGGCATCTGTGATAAGAGCTGGGTGAGGAGCTTCCGCAGCTCCTACGAGCCCCCGCTCTACTGGATCATCTTCGCAGTGGGAGCGGTGGGCAACCTCCTCGTGGTGTGGATCTACACGACCGTGAAACAACGTCTCAAGACCATGACAGATGTCTACCTGCTCAACCTGGCGATAGCAGACCTCCTCTTCCTGTGCACCCTGCCTTTCTGGGCCACGGACGCCACCCAGGGCTGGGTGTTCCACGTCACCGTGTGCAAGGCAGTCTCCGCCGTCTACAAGGTCAACTTCTTTTCCAGCATGCTCCTGCTCACTTGCATCAGCGTGGACCGCTACATCGCCATCGTCCGCGTGACTGCGGCCCACAACTTCAAGAGTAGGCGGATGTTCTACAGCAAGCTGGCCTGCCTGGTGGTGTGGCTGCTGTCCTGCCTCCTGTCCCTGCCTGAGTTTCTGTTCGCTAAGGTGAAGGAAAACTCACGCGGTGACCTCTCTTGCAGTCTGGTCTATCCGGTCAGCAGCAACAACCTCACCAAAGTCATGGTGCTGTGCCTGCAGATCTCTGTAGGCTTCTGTCTTCCTCTGCTGGTCATGGTGGTGTGCTATTCCGTGATCATCCGCAAGCTGATGCAAGCCCGCAACTTCGAGAAGCACAAGGCGCTGAAGGTCATCTTTGCCGTGGTGGCGGCGTTCGTCATCTCCCAGCTGCCGTACAACAGTCATCTGGTGGTCGAGGCGGCGCAAGCTTACAACGCAACCATGAACAACTGCGAGGACGTCAAAGCCTTCGATGTGGCCGGACAGATAGTGAAGAGTCTGGCCTATACACACTGCTGCCTCAACCCGATCCTGTACGCTTTCATCGGGGTACGCTTCCGGAAGGATCTGCTGCGCCTCTGCCATTGCTTGACCGGGATGAGTGGAGTCACCAAAGCCCAACCGGTTCCCAAGAGACCCTCTGTTATGTCTGACACGGACACCACCCCAGCACTGTCTTTGTAGCCTGATGTTTACAACTGACCAGTTGTCAATTGATCAACTGTTTCAAGGCTATCCAATCACAGGCCAGTCGTCACTCACCATCGCCACAACCCTCTTATCCGTCCTTCCATCTTCACCCTGCTCTCTTTCCACAGGTTACATGTAAGCATATCCGGTATAACAACAAACAAACCAGTTCCACCAAACAAGACTCTTTCAAATACACGTGCTGACCGTTATAGAGGTGTATAGTCAATGCTTGTAATACTTTTCCATGCAACTTTTTTTTTTGCAGCTCATTGAGGGAGTTACTTTCCTTTTAAACAGTGTTCAGATATTTAGATGTTAGATGTTCCTGGTTTGACGTCACGAAGTTCCTTCATCGTTAAGTTTTCTGCATTGTACATTGTTGTAAATAAGTGTATAGAAAAAGGTGGATTGTTTTTTTTTTGGAACTCAAATTCTTCTGTACTCCTACGTTCAAATAAAGTGCACTGAAAAATCTTCATCTTCTTCTTCCTCTTCCTTTTTTTTTTTTTTTTGATTCCCGACAATCTTAACACGTTTCAAACATCAAATAAGCAAAAGTGCGCTTGATATTTCACTTCCGTAGCCTCACCTGGTCGTTCAGGTTATTCATAGAAATTATACTCAGAGTTTTGTTTTCACCTTCGCCCTGAGAAAGCCGCAAGATGTTCCCCCCCCCCTCTCTGTGCTAACGTATTTTTTGTGGCGAGAGAATGTGGCTTTTGATTTTCATGGTGTCTTCACTGACACTCTTGATTTGACTGACAGGCTGCTGAGCATCACATTTACCTCCGAAAGTAAGATTTGGTTGGCAAGGCACTGCGAGTTTGGTAGCGTGGGCATGACCGAGCAATTTCTTTTTTTTATGTGGGCACCTAGTCAAATCAGCACAGATTTCTTGCTTTGCTTGATGTCCTTGAAAGCTGGGTTACCTACAGATGATGCTGCTGTTAATAAACTCATGCTGGTGATTGAGTTACAGTTAAATGAACTGTAGCTGTATCAGCTGAGTGCTGAAGTCCTGTGTGTTACAGTTCAGAAAGGTCTATTTTATCTGCTTCTTTCACATTTTAAGGCTCCCCACAAACCAAAGTGTGCAAACCAGATCTACTTTCTCTCTGTACGCACATCTTAATGCATCAGAACCATTCATGAAGGCCAAATGTGAAACAGACATACATGTCTATATACACCAAATGCAACATATGTGAAGATTTAGATGCACAAAATTAAAAATATGGTTCTTTAATGGAAAAATGTATTGTCGGTCAATTGGTTTCCCTCACTGGACACTCAACTACAAACAGCCGTAAGAGTATCTTTCATCTTGAGTCAAAAGAGTCGAAGCTACAAGCTGAACTCAAAAATAAAAGATGATTTTTTTAAGGGTTCTTTATTAAAGACACTGGATTTTTATAGAACCATGAACACTCAAAGAGCGTGTCATTTTGGATTGATGGGGAATGTACTGTGCATGGTTTTTATCTAGCACCAAAAAGGGTTTTTCTACTGTTATGATGTCAAGTTCGTAACAATAGCAGAACCCTTTAAAAAAAAGCTCTATATAGAACCCTCAACAGCACATTCTCCATCAGTCTGAAGAACCATTTAATCATGCAACCCTCAAAGACACATCTTTTTGAAGTGTGGAGCTTTAAAGCTACAAGCAATGTTCACCCTTATCTGCCCCTGGAGGGCCTTGGTGTGGGACCCTTAGCCAAAGACCACCTGACCACAGTCAGCCTTTGTTTATAGCATTAAAATATAAAGTAGACTGTAAGATTTGGCAAAATCATGCAGTAAATGAAATCAAAGCATTACATGACAATACAATCGGGAGGTAATGTGCAGAAAGACTAAACAAGAATTATATACAATCTAATAACCAGCAGTGGACGAAGTACAGAAACCATGTACTGAGTTGAGACCCCCAAGGTAAAATATTCCTCCAGTAAAAGTAGAAGTTCCTCCCTTTAGACCTCCACTTGAGTAAAAGTACTAAAGTATTTCCCTTCAAATGTACTTAAGTATAAAGTAAAAGTACTAAAAGAGGAATTCTGGCTCTGATGTCCTGTTATCATTTTTATAACCAGACTGGCTTCATGAACTCATTTCAGGTGAAAGTCCTCCAGCGTCTCTCTTGGTAAACCAGTCTTTTAATAGAACGTCATTAATTAGTGACGCTGACGTCTATTAAAATGATCAGAAGCACAAAACACTGAAGGTAAACAGTTTCCATCAGGGAGAACCGAGTGGCTCTGAAATCACTTTTTACACACAAGCAAAGTTTCAGTTTCAGATTTATTTACAACTTAGTTCCAAGTTTAAGTTGAATAAAAACTGGCTTTAAACTCAGGATCACAGATGAGCTCCTTTACTATGTTGATCTGTAGGCGTCTGTTCATAAACATAAACCAGCCCAAACTCATTTACTATAAAATGAAATGGTGTTTGTAGAAATTCAGAAAAAAGCCGCGTCAGTCTCGACTGCATATGTGGACATATTTCTATATTGAGCTCTATTTACACAAAGTTAGGTTAGTTCATCATTTATGTTGAACAGACTCTCCCAAAGTTTTACGCTGCTGCGCTGACGTTGAACCGCGTGCTGCACTGGGTCGGTATGACCAACAGGTCAAAACCAGCTCTAAACAAAGTGACCGCTGGGCCCTGATTGGTGCTCTGGCTTTGCGCTTCTTTCGTTTTGACATGTTACGTTTTTATACACACAGAAACCAAAAGGAACGACAGATTTCTCAAAATGTAGGAGGAAAATTAGACTCTGAAATGTAGTGGAGTGAAAGGAAAAAGTCGCCCAGAACGGAGAAACTTCAGTACAGATACACCAAAAATACTAAAGTACAGAAACTAATTACATTTACTCAGTTACTCAGTTACTCAGTTACTCAGTTACTCAGTTAATGCCACCACTGCTAATTAGAATCTCTAATACACTGATGGTTTGCATCCTAATGAGGCATTTCCTGTCTTCATTTACTTACTTATTTTTTCCTTTTCTTTTAGAAGTAAATATGTCTGCATTGTAAATGCTCATGCAATTCAGTTTTGCAAAAGGCAAAAAAGTCTAATCTAAATATGTAATCCGATAATCCATAAAGTTCTGCAGGCCTCTGTGTGTGAAATACATTGAGCTGCTGGTGAGCAACGAGGAGCGAATGAGGAGGTCATGCTGAAGGTCGTGGCAGATAAAATGATGAACAAATGCAGCTTTACTGACAAAAAATATAAACAACTGCCACAGTTACACTGATAAAACAGCATTTAGACACTTTGATGAGTGTTGACTTGCTCCCTGATGAAAATCAAAGCATGTTTGCAGCAGAATTTACTCTGTGAACGTGACTGAAGAAAGACCTGCAGTTTATGGCTACAGTCAAATATGTCTTTGTTTTTAAGAAGGAAAACCATTTTTTAATCTGGAGATCGAGGTTAAGGTATCTAAGCATGACATACGGCATAAACAACCTGAACACGCTACCAGAAAAACCACTGGAGTTTAAAGTGAGCGTCTGATAACAGTTCCTGTGCAGCAGACCGTATCCACTGCCTGCTGATCTCTGCAGAACTAGTGGAGCTCGAGGTGTCGATAACTCTAGGGATGGGCTTAGAGAGCCTGCTTTCACAACCCAACGCCAGCAAAGGCTCTGACAGGACGAAGAAAATGTCAAGGTTAAAAATAAAGAAGTACATAAAATATTCAGAAATATATTAGAAACTGTAGCTGTATCAGGAGAGTGCTGAAGTCCTGTGTGTTACAGTTCAGAAAGGTCACCTGGGTCGTTTCACCTGCTTCTTTCACATTTCAAGGCTCCTCACAAACCAAAGTCTAAACCAGATCTACTTTCTCTCTGTACGCACATGAAGCCGAGCCATTAATGAAGATCAAACGTAAAACAGATATAGATGACTATAGATATGCCCTACACAACATAGACCAATCGGGTCTTCGTTTCTACTCTCATTGTCCATTTACACTGACGTGGTGGTGGTGGTGTGTTAGTGTGTGTTGTGCTGGTGCGAGTGGATCAGACACAGCAGTGCTGCTGGAGTTTTTAAACACTGTGTCCACTCACTGTCCACTCTATTAGACACTCCTACCTCATCGGTCCACCTTGTAGATGTAAAGTCAGAGGCGACAGCTCATCTGCTGCTGCACAGTTTGTGCTGGTCATCCTCTAGTCCTTCATCAGTGGTCACAGGACGCCGCCCACAGGACGCCGCCCACAGGACGCTGTCCACAGGACGTTGTTGTCTGGATATTTTTGGTTGGTGGACTGTTCTCAGTCCAGCAGCAACACTGAGGTGTTTAAAAACTCTGATCCACTCGTACCAGCACAACACACACTAACACACCACCACCACGTCAGTGTTACTGCAGTGCTGAGAATGACCCACCACCCAAACAGTACCTGCTCTGTGAGGGTCCATGGGGGTTTAACTGTAACTCAGCACCTGCAAGACCAACCCAGCACTTTTGGAGCGACGCTGAAACCCGACTACACACTCAGCAAAATGAAGGATTTAAATATTCTTCAACTTGTAGATCAAGCATGTCAAACCGGGGACCTTCTGAGCCGAAGTGCTGCAGAGATCAGCGTTTGCCCTCATCTAACGCTCTGAATTCAGTTCATTAAGCCTAATTAGCTGATGAGCTGAATCAGGTGTATTCAGAGAGGCAGTGAGCTGAAGTCTGCAGAGTTTTGGCCCATGTGGACTGGAGCCTGACACGTGTGCTTTAGATGATTCATCTTCATTGTTTCCGGCAAAGTGACTCGATGTTTTAAAAAAAAAAAAAAGCGTACGTTTGTACGTTGCGTTTTTACGTCACGTCATATTTTATTGGCCGGTTGCAAAGCAGAAATCCAATTATTGTGGATCCGGAGTTTTCCCATTAGGCGAAATGTGCTAACGTACTTTTTGTGGCGAGAGAATGTGGCTTTTCGTTTTCATGGTGTCTTCAGTGACGCTCTTGATTTGACTGACAGGCTGCTGAGCAAGCAAGATTTGGTTGGCAAGGCACTGTGAGTTTGGTAATGTGGGCATGATCAGCAATTTCTTTACGTGGGTCCATAACGTCCTCATGTGCATACGACAGATTATATTACTGTCAGATGATGCAGCTGTTAATGGTGTAAACGGTGTAAACCCCTTCACTGGCTTCCTGTAGCTGCATCAGATTTAAACCCTAATGCTGGCCTATAAAGCCAGAAATGGACCAGCCCCTACAGACTTGATGGCAATGGTGAAATCTGGAACTGAACCACGAGCCCTTCGAGCTTCGAGTACAGCTCGGCTTGACCCGCCATCCTTCAAGGCGCGTGGAAGACCAGCGTGGAGAATGTTCTCTGTACTGGAGCCCAGATGGTGGAATGAACTCCCACTGGCTGTCCGAACAGCAGAGTCTCTCACGGTCTTCAAACACAGACTGAAGACCGTCTCTTTACACAGCACTTAAATCAGCACTGAGTTAATTATTGTTTGCAGTATATTGTGCTGCACTTGTACATCATATTTTATTGTATTGCACTGTGTTTTGCAGTTTACTGTAGTGTAGTGTGTTGTAGTGTAATGTAGTGTATTGTAGTGTATTGTAGTGTGTTGTAGTGTAGTGTGTTGTAGTGTAATGTAGTGTATTGTAGTGTGTTGTAGTGTATTGTAGTGTATTGTATTGTAGTGTGTTGTAGTGTGTTGTAGTGTGTTGCACTGTTCTGAGTTCAGCTCTGCTCCTTCTCTCTGTATCTACAGTGACTGTGTTTCTATCAGTATCTGAGCTCAGGACCGTCTTTCTCTCTAACCTACTGGTAACTAGCAGAGAGACTTTCTCTAGACAGACAGAGCTCTTTAATTTGCTGGAAAAAAGCTGGAAATGGAAATGTAAATGGTGTCATACTGTTGATTTAGTTAAGGTTGAATATAAAGAACTACATAAAATATAATATACTTTCTCTCTGTATGCACATCTTAATGCACCAGAACCATTCATGATGGCCAAATGTGAAACAGACATATATGTAAATACAGCACTATACACCAATATACATAAAAAAACAACAACGTCTGTTTTCATGCAGTTGTAAGTCATTAATATGTTTTAAAGTTCAGCTCCTTCCTCCTAATTAGAGCTCCTTAACGAGCAGCTCGTTGCTACGTCAGAGTAACGAGCTCCGCCCACTCGCTGCTCAGCCGGCAGTTCGTTCTCCAGCTCCTTACACTAAATTCCCAAACTGTCGTCTCCACTGAGCAGCTTTTCTGTTTTTACTGGGTCAGTTTTACGGCTCAGTCTGATTTGGTCCGACTCTGAAGATCAGACACGTCTGGCGAATGGTGTTGGGTTCATTTCTGGCTGATTCCAGGTTGTTCAGCTGTTCTTCTGTCACAGCTGCCGACTGAAAAGCTGCTCAGTGGAGACGACAGTTTGGGAATTTAGCGTCGTCTCGTCTTCAGAGTCGGACCAAATCGGCTGTCGGTCAGATGTCCTACAGCTGTCAGAGTCGTTGCTTAGCAACGGCATCTAGGCAGAGTGATGCAGCATTTCTGAAAAACCTGTGATGTTCTGGTGAAATAACAGCAGTCAGATGCCTCTCAACCAATCAGCTCACACGGCCGGAGCTCACTGTTATATAATAATAATAATAATAATACATAAAGACGTATGACGTGGTGTGAAGAACTCCTGACCCGACACATCTGACTTTTAAATGATTATTTCACCCCATATTTTAGGCTGTCGTCACTCTTCTGACTCAGCGATGCCACTTCTTAAAATTTTAACTAAAAAAACTTTTAAAAAAACAGCCTTAATATAATTTATCTGCACTTTTTCCACATCTGTTCATTGCACACTGCACTGGCAACGTGTCGGTGCTTAATGACCGTCACTGCGATTAGTCTGTGTTTCATCGCTCACTTCTTTGTTTACTTTTTTCCAGCTTTATTACACAAGCCAGATGACTTTTGCAGGCGATGTAGGATTGTTGCGACACTGCCAATGGTTTGTGTTTTTCTTTGTGGGCATCATGATGCTCTGTTTTTATAGGCTAGACATAAACAGGTATGATGTTGTTGAGGTTTGAGTGTGTATCTGAGGCCTACAGGTGAGACCGCAGTTACACACTTTCTCACCTACTCTCTCTGTCTCTCTCTCTTCTCACGACAGGAAACTGTCAGTCATGTGCTCGCTGCTCTGTCTGCATGCTGATGCCAGTGTTCTGAGCTACTCCAGTACTTTCTGCTGCGGCACTGCAAGGGGAGCCGAGAGAACAGCGTGCCGAGACTTAGCGAAGTGTCCGAGTGCGCCGCCAGGAAAAGTACTCTCTCAAAGTCTCTGTCCTCGTGTGAACCGGCTGACTGCACTCACTCATGAACTCATACAGTCATGAGGAAGTTTGTGTTTCCGTCGTTGAGCATATGATGGGGGGGAAACGTGAAAAAGTTGTTGACTCACACTTTTGCTGTGAGACTCATATTTTTGGGTTCTCACGCTGTGCAAAGCAACCTATGTGCTCAGAACGAACTAGCCCCTGTTCATGGTCTTTGGCTCATATGTTCTTTAAGGGTTCTTTAGTAAAGACAATGGCTCTCAATAGAACCAAAACATGCATGCTTAAAGGGTTCGCTCCATGGTGGTGGAGAATGTGTTGTATATGGTTCTACATGGCACCAAAAAGGGTTCTGCTAGTGTGTCAAAGTCATGCTTGTGTACCCTTTCTGGTGCTATGCAGAACCATATCGCCGTTACCATACTTTACTTTTAATGGAATTCAATGGAACCAGATTTTTTTTTCCATATCATTTACGGTGATTTCTTTAGGTCCATTCATCCTGAACTTTACGTACAATGTAAAGAGCAACAGGTCATTTGTCAAAAACTGAAAAACGTCAAGAATTAAGATACGAGGTTTTCTTCTGACAACAGTGGTATAATACATTCTCCACCACCATGCAATGAGCTCTTTAAGCATGCACATGTTTCTTTGAGTATTCATGGTTCTTTTTGGAACCATCGTCTTTACAACTGTAGCACAGCATGCGCTACCCCGGGCTCACGGAGGACGCTCGAGGCAGGGTTCAGTGTTGCAGCAGCCATTTAAGTTTATTTCACTCACCAAATAAACCCAACAATGAGACCAAAACAAAACCAGTGCACAGCTGGCCACATTTCAGTGGCTTCTAGATGGACTTTTCAGTCCTTTTCTCCTGTGAGCTTTTCAGCTTTTTAGTTTTTTTGTCGCTGTCGTGTTGCTGCTGCTCCTCTCTCTCGCTCTCTGTTCCCTCTCTGCTCGTTTTTAAAGTGAGTACCTGAGCCAAGAGGGAACGAGATCTCGTTGCTCTGCCTGGATCGAACGTGAGGCTGATTAACATGGCCTCACTGCGGGACAGGCGGCTGGTGTCCTCTCATTCGCAGTGTTCCTCTCCCTGCCGTGCTTCGCCCTCGCCGTTGGGCCTGGTGGACGGGCGCACGCCTCAGACTGATCTAATTACTCTTGCTTATATTACTCAGATCCGAAAACAATGAAAGCTGTAAATGATCAATGATGATGATGAATCAGCACCTCATCAACACTGTCTGCCGCTGCGCCGGTTAGCTCTAGTGTTAGCTCATTACTTTCTGGTTTAATCTGCATTTCCTTTTGGCTGTTTTTTGTTCCTTTTGTGCTAAGGAAAAGGGTGGAATGCTCTGTCCAGGTCGGAGTGAATTCTCGCCCCAAGTGGAGGAGTTTAAATAGCTCGGGATTTTGTTCACAGGTGAAGGAAGGATGGAGCGAGAGGTTGGCAGGCGGATTGGCGCGGCGTCTGCAGTAATGCGGACCCTACACCGGTCCGTCATGGTGAAGAGAGAGCTGAGCCAGAAGGTGAAGCTGTCAATTTACCGGTCAATCTACGTTCTGACTCTCACCTATGGTCAGCTTTGGGCAGTGACCGAAAGAACGAGATCACAGATACAAGCGGCCGAAATGAGCTTTCTCCGCAGGGTCACCGGGCTCTCCCTTTGAGACAGGGTGAGAAGATTGGCGATTCGGGAGAGGCTCGGAGTAGAGCCGCTGCTCCTCCACATTGAGAGAAGCTAGTTGAGGTGGTTCGGGCATCTGGTAAGGATGGCCTCTAGACATGTCCGACGGGGAGGAAACCCCGGGGAAGACCCACGACACGTTGGAGGGATTATATCTCTCGACTGTCTTGGGAACGCCTCGGCATCCCTCCGGAAGAGCTGGAGGAGGTGGCGGGGGAGAGGGACGCCTGGGCCTCTTTGCTTAGGCTGCTGCCCCCGCGACACGGACTTGGATAAGCAGTTGAGGATGGATGGATGGATGGATGGATGGATGGATAGATGGATAAATGATGTGGAAACATGTTGGCTTGACAAAGTAACATTGAGAACGGAGTCTTTTCAACTTCGGACAGCCCAGCCACACTTTTTCATGCCTATGGCAAGTTAAGGCACTCATGTTTAATGGAAAACTTGGCAAAGTGAAATAATATACAGCCGTCTCTTTGGCCATTTAAGCTGGTAAATACACTTACTTAACGCTGACTTAAATACCGGGTTGTTGATACTGTAGCGCCGTGGAATGAAAGTCTGTATGATTAATCTTTTTTCAGCTCAACTTTGCGTTTACACTTTTACACGTCAGAAGCTGACACTCCAAGAAACTTGCGTCAGCTTTCAACAGCGTCAACTATTTTCATAACTTGCGGACCACAAACTGCAAGGAATACAGATGAGGCAAAGTGCAAGACCATTCAAATGCATGAGATGGTCAAATTTCAGCCACTTTTAAACCAGCACTGCAACCAGCACTCACCAACCACTCAACCACAAGTACAACAACTGAGTCATTGCTGCCATACGTGGCCCAGATCTAAAGTTTAACTAGATGAAGTGGTTATAAACCAGTGATTGAGAAAGCAGCCGTGATAGTGAAATTGCATGGAACAGGAAAGTGAACATACTGGAAAGACAACAGCAACCACAAAAAAACTGACTAGTTGGCTTCCTGCAACTCTACAGCCGTAGCTTTGCATGGTCTTCTACGCTCTCAATAGTGTGTGTCACTGGGGCAGCACTTTATGCAATATACTCTGAACTACTCCATTTGATGCTGAGCGTTTTGACTGCTGCTCTTATAGAGAATCAGTGAAGGTCACTGTAGCCGTCCCTGAAGACCTCAGAGCTTGAAATACCTTTTGTACCCCTCACACAAACCACAAGTGAAGCAAAAATACAAGTGAAACCAAGACTGTGCTATTTGTTATAAATATCCAAACCCTCTCCTAAATTAAACATCTTTGAGTAGATTAGGACGTCAGTTTACAGGACAGGACCATCAAGTGGCATCAGACATCTCACTACATCGGTGGATAATTTAGCTTTTTGTGATAAATGTGCTTTAAACCAGTTTATCTGCCAGTGTAGTGACACAATTTGACTAAAATCACTCAAAACAAAGTAAAAATGTAGAAATAAGTGAAATAATCTTATAATTAGCTTACAATAATCTCAAAATGAGAAATATTATATATATATCAACTAGATTTAAGATAATTTCACTTGCCAAGACGTCATTTTCCACTTCAAAGTGTCAATGCAGCTTCAGCTGTTTGAGACAAACAAGTGTTAAATAATAATAATACAGTAATTTAGCTCCTGTTTGGCTGCAGTGGGTGAATAAAACGCCTGTAAACAGCTTTTACACCAGAGCTGAAGAGCAGCTTTAGAGGAAGAGAGGAACACCGCGAGTGAGAGGGCGGCGACTCCGGGCCTGCAGTGAGGCCACGGTAATTAGCCAGGTGGACAAGCATGTGGATAATGAGGAGGCGGAGCAACAAGTAATGAGGGCCAGCTGATACTGATGACTGACATAGAGCTGAGAGAGACAGAGAGAGAGACAGAAAACACAGATAGAGAGAGACAGAAAACAGAGAGAGAGAGAGAGAGAGAGAGAGAGAGAGAGAGAGAGAGAGACACAGAAAACAGAGAGAAAAAGAGAGAGACAGAAAACAGAGACAGAGAAAGAGAGACAGAAAACAGAGAGAGACAGAAAACAGAGAGACAGAAAACAGAGAGAGAGAGAGACAGAAAATGGAGAGAGAGAGAGAGGGAGAGAGAGAGACAGAAAACAGAGAGACAGAAAACAGAGAGAGAGAGAGAGAGAGAGAGAGAGAGAGAGAGAGAGAGAGAGAGAACTCAGAGCCCGGCCCATGACAAGCTACAGCGTCCTTTATAACACATCCTTTGCCAGCGGCGTCTCAGACGCTCCTTCACCGAGTTTACACTCGGTCCTCTTTCAGTCTTCAGGCTCGTCCGCTTTGGGAAGAGGGTCAAAGCGCAGCCCACGCTCAAAATGTTCTTCACGCTGCGTGCAATTACACATTTCCACCAGAGAGGTCTCCAAATCCCTGGAATGGACGCAGTGCAGCGAATTTGAATTGACATGTTTTTTTCTGACTTTCCGTAATAACAAAGAATAGGGATGTTACCAAATGAATTCGGGGACCTGCAACGGTTAACCTCGAGTATGTGTGCACACACACTAGAAAAATGAATTATGACCACATTATAAAGAAGGAAACAATAAAACCAAAGAGAACCGTAGCCTGTGAGCCCTTTATCTGCTATTGTTATCCAGAACACCCCGACTCTGAACCGTCCTGTCAAAAGCCCCATCACTCCTCCACTGCAGTCTTCAAACACTCGCCAATGAACCACTTCTAGGACCCAGAGGAGAGTCTGCGTGCAGACCTACACAGGGCTGTTTACGTGTTTATGGCAGGTGACATTAACTCTCCTGATATGCTGCAGGTCAAACATTCCTGGAGCATGAAACCTTTTCTGCTCAGCTTAATTGGTGCAACGAACATGTAAATGGAAAATTTCACCTGTTTGCAGCCCCCACATGTTTATATAACACACATAATGCCCTATATAGGCCTATCAACACTACACGTCTGCACTCAGAGGCTGAAAAGATGAGCAATATGAGCAGAACAATGTCAGACAGATCAGGAGGACCTGACCCTCCGCCTCGATCAGGACAGCGAAGCCGAGGAGGAGGTGATCATAATAGATAATGAGGGGATTGTCCCACGGATATCAACTCTAGGAGGGATAGTCAAATCAAAACATGCACCAGGCCAATCTGACCCAGTTGAACAGAGCAGGGGTGCTGATCCTGTGCAACTTCTGCAAATTACAAATCTTTTCTTTTCCAAAAATAGAGGATAAAAACTGAGAAAAAGGCCAGCTTTTCTGCAAAACCACCCGCAGCCGTTTATTTGTTCCTTCTGACTGACACAAACAATTTTATTGACATCTTTAGAGGCTCGAAAGAAAAATGGGATCGAAGAAACTGTGACAGAGCTTCTGAAACTGTTTCACAACTGCGACACGTGCTTCCCCCCCGCATAACAATCGTTCTGTTTTCAGTAAGCCAGCGCAGAGTGAGATGACGCACGTCTAGCAAGTTCTCTGGTTCTGCTCGAGCCACACGTGGCCTTCATGTGGTCCCTTTCAACTGTTCCACTGCTGCTGCTGCTGCTCCCACACGCAGACACGCAGCGAGGGGAGCCCGGCTTGCAGCAGGCCTGAAACTGCGCCACGGCTCACCGGGCTGAGGGGGCGCAGAGCAGGGTTTTTGTCTGGGGTCGTTCAAATTTGCATGTTTTTCTACTTACGCCACACACAGCCTCATAAATCCAGTGCAAAACAAAAGAAGAAAACATCTCCCACCAGTGCCGTGTTCATGAAAAGTGGGCCTCGAACTCAGAGCCTCCCCTTCACTGCAAAAAGTGGTCTCTTCTCTTTTTGAGAGTGTTATAAGCTTCTTTTAAGATTTTTGTCGCTTTTTTCTAGACTTTTTTACTTGTTTTGAGTGATTTTAATTGGTCAGCTTATCTCACTGTATTGGCAGATACTTTTGGTTGTTGTATGTGCCTAAAACAAGCAATTTAGCTTTCATTTGGATGCAGTGGGTGTAGATTCAGATTAAGAGACCCTTAT
>NC_051234.1:32769980-32812480 GCF_015220715.1 Pygocentrus nattereri | reverse complement strand
AAGGATATTATTGCTATTTATTTTCCGATTGCACTGAATCCTCCTATTTTATAGGATAATTCCTCAAACACCGATGAGCTCTGCGAGTTATGGAAATCACAGCTACAAATCAAATATTTAATTTTATGGAAATACACTGTAAAAAGCAAAATGATCTTAAATCTAGTCCATATATCTAATATTTCCTATTTCTGAGATGGCTGAGCTCTTATTATAAGATTATATACCTTATTTCTAGACATTATTTCCTTTTTTAGGCCTTTATTAAGTAAAATTATCTCACTTTACGGGCAGATGCTTTTGCTGGTGTCAATCATGTTTCTTAAAACAAGCAAAATTATAATTTTAATGAGTAAAATCATCACAAACAAGTATAAAATGTCTAAAAATGAGTTAAATAATCCTAAATTAAGCTCACAACAACATCAACAGGAGAAATATTAGATTTATTGACTATATTTAAGACGGTTTTTGCAGTGTAGTCTCCTTGTTCAGGGTAGTGATGCTAACAAATGAAGTAAAAAGCTTTCAGGTGTTTTCAGCAATAATAAAAGCATTTGGTTAAAAGATCTAACGACGTCTTAGACACTTATATACACATTTTCAAAGAGGCTTATTGGTGTCATGTAGGTTAAATACTGTGTTATTTCATATTCTGCTTGAAATTACCTTTGATTTTTTACCTTTTTGGGGACTTTTTGCATTTTGGCAGGTTTTAAATAGTGTTTTGGCTGGAAACTATAGAAGAAACCTGGCAACCCTGGTTGGTATGGTCCACCCTCACATCAAAAGAACGTTGAAAGTTGCTATACGTCGTATGCATTTGTGGGCGGAGCATAGATAGCTCGGCTGTGACATCCAGGGGTTATTTAAGGGGAAAGATTGAACTCACACCCCCCCTCCATCCCCCCAGATCGCTCTTTCATTGCTGTTTTCCTTTCTTCAGCTCCCGGGGATGGAGTGATATATTATCCAACAGCTATTCCACCCCCTCCTTTTTTCATGAAACCCTCAACCCTCTTTAGCAGAACGCTCAGCCATCTGTGGGACACTCATTCCAAACCGCAGCTCCGTTCTTATCCTCCTCATCTCTTCATCCTCTCCATTTATAGAATCTCTCTCCATCCACCTCCCTCCTCGTCTCCGGACACATTCCCATTTCATCTCAGTCATTCCGCCGCCTGTGTGTGTGTTACCTGCACTGTGATAAGTGTGTGACGGGCCGTGGGTGTCATTTGTCACTGTCACACACATTCACTCACTCACACACACACACACACACACACACACACACACACACACACACACACACAGACGTGCAAACACACTCACAGAAGCAGACTGACACAAAGAAGAGGAAGAACCTACTGTGGTCAGTGACAGTGGCTGCCGAACTGCAGGCAACATTGGCCTGGAAGTCACTGGTGCAGGAGTTTAAACAGCCTGACTGAACTGTTCTGGAGTTAGACTTAGGCTTTAGTTTACTTCCTGTAACTATATGAACTTTTAAATTAGTCATTAAAGTGCTTGGCCCCGTAAGGCGGCTACTCAGCGTACACTGAAGGAAGTGGCCTATTAACTTTGCCTGACCTAAACAGGAACATATTTCCAGACACAGATCATTATTCCCAGCTGGTCAGAGCTGAAACACCTTTTGGACTTTTAACTGATTTTGGACTTTAGACTAAAATCCTTTTGCTTCTGCTGTGGAGCCACAACTGGGCAGTAAAAGAGCCGCACGTTGCCGACCCCTGGCCCGTACCTTAATTATAATTATTTTATTAAAACTAATGATTGAACATTTAATTTCCACTCAAATAATTTCCAACCAAATCAATCATAACTAGCCAAACTGTACCGAATGTTTCAGTCGTGACTGTTTCAGTGACGGTTTCAGCTCATTCTGAGCTCAGAACCTCAGCAAACTCAGCTCTGAGCAGCTGGTCACACAGAAAATCACCATATTTTACACTAAAACACTAAAAAGTGCCGAACTGCAGAAAATATGGAGATTCTTAATGTTCCTCACGGACTTTCAGACTTTGGGACACATTTACTTCAGAACACTGGGATCTAACTGCTCACCATGTGGCCATGAGGGACAGGGATGCAGCCCCACTGCCTGCTCTGAAATGCAGGGGCGTGGCTAAAATAAGGCTCCGCCTACAGACTAAAACTCATTGTAGGACAGCATTTTTTTAATACTATTTTTTAGTTAAAAGTCAAATTCATATCTGAATATATAAACCTCACTTGAAAAGAAAAGATTGTTTATATTATTATTATTGTTATTATTAATAAATGTTATTATGATGATTATTAGTAGTATTAAGCATTAGTATCAGTAGTAGTAGTATTTAGTAGTAGTAGTAGAAATAGTAATATTTAGTATTAGTAGTAGTAATATTATTAGCAGTCACAGTACTTAGTAGTATTAGTAGTATTAGTAGTAATAGTAGTAATAGTAGTAGCATTAGTTTTCTAAGCCGCCATTTTCTAAGCCGCTTCTCTGTCAGGGTCGCGGGGGGGTGCTGGAGCCTATCCCAGCAGTCATCAGGCGGAAGGCAGGATACATCCTGGACAGGTCGCCAGTCCATTATTATCATTATAGTATCATTATTATTATTATTAGTAGTAGTAGTAGTAGTGATAGTAGTAGTAGTAGTAGTAGTATTTAGTAGTAGTAGAAGTAGTTGCATTAATATTATTATTATTATATATATATAATATTATTATTATTATTATTATTATTATTATTAGTAGTAGTAGTAGTAGTAGGAATACTAGTGGTGGTGGTAGTAGTAGTATTTAGTAGTAGTATTAATAGTATTAGTAGTGGTAGTATTTAGTAGTAGTAGTATTAGTAGAAGTAGTGGTGGTGGTGGTAGTAGTAGTATTTATTTAGTAGTGGTGGTAGTAGTAGTACTAGTGGTGGTGGTGGTAGTAGTAGTAGTAGTATTTAGTAATAGTAGTAGTAGTATTAGTATTAGTAGTAGCATTATTATTATTATTATCATTATTATTATTAGTAGTAGTAGTAGTAGTAGTAAGGATAGTAGGAGTATTTATTATTAGTATTAGTATTAATATTAGTATGAGTGGTGGTAGTGGTGGTGGTGTTTGTAGTAGTATTTAGTAATAGTAGTATTAGTGGTAGTAATAGTATTTAGTATTAGCAGTAGTAGTAGTAGTAACATTATTATTATTATTGTTATTATTATTATTATTATTATTATTATTAGTAGTAGTAGTAGTAGTAGGGATAGTAGTATTTATGATTAGTATTAGTATTAGTATTAGTGGTGGTAGTGGTGTTTGGAGTAGTATTTAGTAGTAGTAGTAGTAGTAGTATTAGTGGTAGTCGTAGTCGTAGTATTTAGTAGTAGTAGTAGTAGTAGTAGTAGTATTAGTGGTAGTCGTAGTATTTAGTAGTAGTAGTAGTAGTAGTAGTATTAGTAGTAGTAGTATTAGTGGTAGTCGTAGTATTTAGTAGTAGTAGTAGTAGTAGTAGTAGTAGTAGTAGTGGTAGTCGTAGTATTTAGTAGTAGTAGTAGTAGAAGCAGGAGTAGTTATTATCTCATTCCCACGCATTATTTTTATTTAAAAACCTTGTCACCAGCTGGGCTCTTTACTTTCCTGTAAATATTCCTCCAAAATCTCAGATTCCCTTCAGTAAAAAATGCCTTTTGGTGAAAACAGACTCGTGAACAAACCCAGCTGTGTGATCTGTTGATTGACCCGTTAGTGTGGAAAATTAACAGAACCAGATTAAACGAAGGGCGGAATGCTGGAACAACTGAACACGGTGCCACACAGTTCCAGGGCCAGGAAAGCTGTGGTGACGTCCAGCCATTAAAATCCTCCCAAACGCACACAGCCAAATGTGTGAAGCAGTCGTCCTGAAACTGGGCCCAGGAGGTTACTGTACCACGAGGGTGCGGACGCAGAACTGGGACACTATGGCCTCGTTCTGTCCCTGGATAACTCCACTCTCTGGAGCACAGAGATACAGAGGGATGAGTTCAGTAGTGGGCAGACAGTGGGTACCAACTGTCTTCATAACACAAACACCACAAACTCTACCACTATTAATGAAGATCATCATCTACTGCTATTAATGAAGATCATCATCTACCACTATTAATGAAGATCATCATCTACCACTATTAATAAAGATCATCATCTACCACTATTAATGAAGATCATCATCTACCACTATTAATGAAGATCATCATCTACCACTATTAATAAAGATCATCATCTACCACTATTAATAAAGATCATCATCTACCACTATTAATGTAGATCATCATCTACCACTATTAATGAAGCTCATCATCTACCACTATTAATGAAGTTCATCATCTACCACTATTAATGAAGTTCATCATCTACCACTATTACTAAAGATCATCATCTACCACTATTAATGAAGATCATCATCTACTGCTATTAATGAAGATCATCATCTACCACTATTAATGAAGATCAACATCTACCACTATTAATGAAGATCATCATCTACCACTATTAATGAAGATCATCATCTACCACTATTAATAAAGATCATCATCTACCACTATTAATAAAGATCATCATCTACCACTATTAATGTAGATCATCATCTACCACTATTAATGAAGCTCATCATCTACCACTATTAATGAAGTTCATCATCTACCACTATTAATAAAGATCAACATCTACCACTATTAATAAAGATCATCATCTACCACTATTAATGAAGTTCATCATCTACCACTATTAATGAAGATCATCATCTACCACTATTAATAAAGATCATCATCTACCACTATTAATGAAGTTCATCATCTACCACTATTAATGAAGTTCATCATCTACCACTATTAATGAAGATCATCATCTACCACTATTAATAAAGATCATCATCTACCACTATTAATAAAGATCATCATCTACCACTATTAATGAAGTTCATCATCTACCACTATTAATGAAGCTCATCATCTACCACTATTAATGAAGTTCATCATCTACCACTATTAATAAAGATCATCATCTACCACTATTAATGAAGTTCATCATCTACCACTATTAATGAAGATCAACATCTACCACTATTAATGTAGATCATCATCTACCACTATTAATGAAGATCATCATCTACCACTATTAATGAAGATCATTATCTACCACTATTAATGATCATCATCTACCACTATTAATGAAGTTCATCATCTACCACTATTAATGAAGATCATCATCTACCACTATTAATGAAGATCATCATCTACCACTATTACTAAAGATCATCATCTACCACTATTAATGAAGATCATCATCTACCACTATTAATAAAGATCATCATCTACCACTATTAATGAAGATCATCATCTACCACTATTAATGAAGATCATCATCTACCACTATTAATGATCATCATCTACCACTATTAATGAAGTTCATCATCTACCACTATTAATGATCATCATCTACCACTATTAATGAAGATCATCATCTACCACTATTAATGAAGATCATCATCTACCACTATTACTAAAGATCATCATCTACCACTATTAATGAAGATCATCATCTACCACTATTAATGAAGTTCATCATCTACCACTATTAATGAAAATCAACATCTACCACTATTAATGTAGATCATCATCTACCACTATTAATGAAGATCATCATCTACCACTATTAATGAAGATCATCATCTACCACTATTAATGATCATCATCTACCACTATTAATGAAGTTCATCATCTACCACTATTAATGAAGATCATCATCTACCACTATTAATGATCATCATCTACCACTATTAATGAAGATCATCATCTACCACTATTAATGAAGATCAACATCTACCACTATTAATGAAGATCATCATCTACCACTATTAATAAAGATCATCATCTACCACTATTAATGAAGTTCATCATCTACCACTATTAATGAAGTTCATCATCTACCACTATTAATGAAGATCATCATCTACCACTATTAATGTAGATCATCATCTACCACTATTAATGAAGATCATCATCTACCACTATTAATGAAGATCATCATCTACCACTATTAATGATCATCATCTACCACTATTAATGAAGTTCATCATCTACCACTATTAATGAAGATCATCATCTACCACTATTAATGATCATCATCTACCACTATTAATGAAGATCATCATCTACCACTATTAATGAAGATCATCATCTACCACTATTACTAAAGATCATCATCTACCACTATTAATGAAGATCTTCATCTACCACTATTAATGAAGATCATCATCTACTGCTATTAATGAAGATCATCATCTACCACTATTAATGAAGATCATCATCTACCACTATTAATAAAGATCATCATCTACCACTATTAATGAAGATCATCATCTACCACTATTAATAAAGATCATCATCTACCACTATTAATAAAGATCATCATCTACCACTATTAATAAAGATCATCATCTACCACTATTAATGAAGATCAACATCTACCACTATTAATGAAGATCATCATCTACCACTATTAATAAAGATCATCATCTACCACTATTAATGAAGTTCATCATCTACCACTATTAATGAAGTTCATCATCTACCACTATTAATGAAGATCATCATCTACCACTATTAATGATCATCATCTACCACTATTAATAAAGATCATCATCTACCACTATTAATGATCATCATCTACCACTATTAATGAAGATCAACATCTACCACTATTAATGAAGATCATCATCTACCACTATTAATAAAGATCATCATCTACCACTATTAATGAAGTTCATCATCTACCACTATTAATGAAGTTCATCATCTACCACTATTAATGAAGATCATCATCTACCACTATTAATGATCATCATCTACCACTATTAATGAAGATCATCATCTACCACTATTAATGAAGATCATCATCTACCACTATTACTAAAGATCATCATCTACCACTATTAATGAAGATCTTCATCTACCACTATTAATGAAGATCATCATCTACTGCTATTAATGAAGATCATCATCTACCACTATTAATAAAGATCATCATCTACCACTATTAATGAAGATCATCATCTACCACTATTAATAAAGATCATCATCTACCACTATTAATAAAGATCATCATCTACCACTATTAATGAAGTTCATCATCTACCACTATTAATGAAGATCATCATCTACCACTATTAATAAAGATCATCATCTACCACTATTAATGAAGTTCATCATCTACCACTATTAATGAAGATCATCATCTACCACTATTAATAAAGATCATCATCTACCACTATTAATGAAGTTCATCATCTACCACTATTAATGAAGCTCATCATCTACCACTATTAATGAAGTTCATCATCTACCACTATTAATAAAGATCATCATCTACCACTATTAATGAAGTTCATCATCTACCACTATTAATGAAGATCAACATCTACCACTATTAATGTAGATCATCATCTACCACTATTAATGAAGATCATCATCTACCACTATTAATGAAGATCATTATCTACCACTATTAATGATCATCATCTACCACTATTAATGAAGTTCATCATCTACCACTATTAATGAAGATCATCATCTACCACTATTAATGAAGATCATCATCTACCACTATTAATGAAGATCATCATCTACCACTATTAATAAAGATCATCATCTACCACTATTAATGAAGATCATCATCTACCACTATTAATGAAGATCATCATCTACCACTATTAATGATCATCATCTACCACTATTAATGAAGTTCATCATCTACCACTATTAATGATCATCATCTACCACTATTAATGAAGATCATCATCTACCACTATTAATGAAGATCATCATCTACCACTATTACTAAAGATCATCATCTACCACTATTAATGAAGATCATCATCTACCACTATTAATGAAGTTCATCATCTACCACTATTAATGAAGATCAACATCTACCACTATTAATGTAGATCATCATCTACCACTATTAATGAAGATCATCATCTACCACTATTAATGAAGATCATCATCTACCACTATTAATGAAGTTCATCATCTACCACTATTAATGAAGATCATCATCTACCACTATTAATGATCATCATCTACCACTATTAATGAAGATCATCATCTACCACTATTAATGAAGATCATCATCTACCACTATTAATGAAGTTCATCATCTACCACTATTAAAGAAGATCATCATCTACCACTATTAATGAAGTTCATCATCTACCACTATTAATGAAGATTTAAATAATGGTTCTATGTAGCACCCAAAAGTTATGTTCTAACGTTACGATGTCAAGCCTGTAAACAATAGAAGAACTCTTTTTGGTGCTATACAGAACCGTTTTCATAACCATATAAAACACACTCACCCTCAACCTGAGGAACACTTTCACAACCACAGTGAAAGAACCCTTTAATCATGTAAATGGTTCTTTGAGTGTTCATGGTTTCTTATAGAACCATTATGTTTATCATAGAACCCTTGAAGAACTATCTTTTTAAAGTGTGTATATAGAACCATCTACAGCACATTCTTCATCCAACTGAAGAATGTGGCATAGATGGAGAATGTGGTGCAGATGGTTCTTTGAGGGTTCTTTACTAAAGACAATGGTTCTATAAAGAACCATGAACATTCAAAGAACCGTTTGCATGATTAAAGGCTTCTTTGCACCATGAAATGGTTCTTCAGACTGATGGAGAATGTGGTGTAGATGGTTCTATATAAACACACTTAGAAAAGATGGTTCTTCAAGGACTCTTTAGTAATGACAGTGGTTCAATATGGAACCATGAACACTCAAAAGAACCATTTGCATGTCAGAATGATGGAAAATGTGTTGTATAATGTTTCTATATAGAACGTTTTTGAAAATGGTTCTAAGTATAGCACCAAAAGGTTCTAGTCTTTCAGTGTCTGGTTTGTTACAACAGAAGAACCCTTTTTGGTGCTACATAGAAACCTTTTCAAAAGGGTTCTATATAGAACAACATAAAACACAAATCCGCCTGAAGAACCCTTTCACAATAGCATTAAAAGAACCCTTCTTTGAGTGTTCATGGTTCCTTATAGAACCATATTCTTTACCAAAGAACCCTTCAAGAACCATCTTTTTAAAGTGTACACATAGAACCATCTATAGCACATTCTCCATCAATCTGAAGAACCCTTATATGATTCAAAGAACCCTTTAACCATGCAAATGGTTCTTTGAATGTTCAAGGTTCTTTATAGAACCATTTTTACTAAAGAACCATTGAAGAACCACCTTTTTAAAGAATGTATATGATCTTCAGTAAAATACTGATGTAGTTTTTTACTCTAGTACATTAATGAGTGCAGGAATCTACTTTTTACTCAGTTCCTTTTGAATTTCGTTACTAATTTCTATTTTGTGTTTAATGTCGTTGTTTTGATGGTGAAAACATCTGTCCTGCTCTGTGATTGGTCACATCTCCAACACTGGAGTTCTAGTGTTTTATTATAGACCTAAAGAACCCCAGAAAAGTGGAGAACAGAGCCGCAGTCTTCAGTCTGTATGCTGACAAATGCTTCTTCTGCAGTTCTAACAGCCACTCAGCACACTCTCAAAAAAGGGTTCTTGAGTGAATTCAATGGTTCTATATAGAACCATGAACACTCAAAGAACCCTTTGTGGCCTGGATATGAGAAGATCTGTTAAAGACAGCTCCTCCATCTTTTCCTCCTTCAGCTCAACATCTGGACTTCATTGCTCTCACATGGGTGACCTCTGCCCAGATTCAGTGCCCTTGGGTGGCCCAGGGTCCAGCAGTGGTCACTGCCGAGTTAGAATCGTGTCCTCGTGTAGAAACGGAGAGGAACCACAGACGGTGTCGAGGTTCGGTGTTGAAGGTCAAATGGTTTCGGTGTAAAATGTTCGATATTTAATTTCAGAGCTGAGTGTCGAACACTGAGCGCGTCACTCATTCACCTGGGTACCGTTTCACCAACAGGGTCAAAAGGCATGACTGAATAATAACAAACAAAATGTCTCAGTGCAAATATATAAACTTACAATGTAAAACACCATAAAATCATTTTCAAAAAGATGGAAATGAAAGAATAATTTAGACAGCTTAATTTTTAAAAGTGTGGATTGGGCCTTCCCTGCCGCCACTGTCAGAACAAAATCCTTATATCCAATTTTTTTGTCTCTTTTTAGAATTTCTTTTACACACAAAAAAATATTAGCTGCCATTTATACTGTGTCAAAATATCATGATGATGTTACTTTTAGAATGTTTTTACATGCATGTTCATATTGCTGTTGTCAGAACAAAACCTTGTATCTCCAAAACAGAAACTTTACAGGAGAAGTAAAAAACTACTTTACTTTTAATGCAAGTCAATGGAACCAGAGTTTTTTATAAGTCATTATAGGTGATTTCTTTTAGTCCATTCATCATGAAATGTACACACAATGTAAAGGACAACAGGCATTTTCAAATTATGTCAAAAACTGAAAAATTACAAAAATTGAGATACAAGGTTTCCTATATATATGTAATCTTATATAATAATATATATATCTTCACTGTCACCCAGTTACATTAAGAATGTTATTCTTCTCCTGTGTCACATCACGTGTTGGCCTCGTCTTTCTCTTTGTTTACTTGTTCCATGTGCTTTTGTTTATGTCAGCCATGTGCTTTTGTTGTTATCTCCTCCCTGGTCCTGCCTTCTTGTTATCTGTCTCACCTGTCTGTTGTCTGTAGCCCCACCCTCTCATTAGTCCCAACTGTTTCTGGAGTGTTCCAGGTGTATTTATACCCCTGCTTGTCTGCTGTGTGTTTGGTTGGGGTTCTGCTCTCTCCGGTTCTGTTTTGCTTAGCTCTTGTTTGTTTTCTAGTTTTTCTTACGTCCTTCTGTCTTTGGTTTTCTTTCTGTTCCAGTGTTTTGTTCTGTGTTCTGTCTTTGTCCAGTCACCTTTGTGGATACCTTGGTTTCATGGATTTTTAATAAAACCAAGGACTTGCACTTGCATCCTGCCTCTTTGTCTCTCCCGACATTACCGCCAGCATAATTGCTGGTGTGGGATTAAAACCCTGTGTCTCCAAAATGGCCACTTTACCGGAGAAAGAAAAAACATAGTTTTAATACAAGTCAATGGAACCAGACGTCTTTCTACATCATTTTGGACCGTTTCTTTTGGTCTGTTAATCATAAAATTTACACACAATGTAAAGGACATTGTAGTACAGTACAGGCATTATGTCAAAAAACTGAAAAATGGAGACCCATTTTTGTGTTTTGTGTTGGCAGTGATATATACACTATATGGCCAAAAGTTTGTGGACACCTGCTCATCCAGTGTTCCTTCCCAAATGAAGAGTATTAAGAAGAACTTTGTCCCCCTCCTGCTGAAGTAACTACTCTCTACTCTCTACTCTTCTGGAAAGGCTTCTAGATGTTGGAGCATTGCGGTGAGGATTTGATTGCACATTAGTGCGGTCAGGTACTACTGTTGGATGGTCAGTTCTGGATCATTTCAACTCATCTCAAAGGTATTGGAGCCCACACTTGGCATGGGGCATGAAGACCTTAGGCTCAAGTGTGACCACTCCAAGAGTGTCCTGTTCTATTAGTGCTTTTCTGTGGAGTTTATACAAGCTGTGTGTGCATTTGAACTCCTGTGTCAGCAGTGAGTGACCTCAGTGCAGCTGAATTCACTGATAAAATGTGTCCACAAACTTTTGGAGATATAGTGTATATACGTGTGTGTGTGTGTGTGTGTGTGTGTGTGAGGATGTGGAAGTCTCATTAGGATTAGAACATTATAAAAACAGTCCTCAGTTGGGCATTTCTCTTTCCGGTCAATGGTGGGTTAGAGCGATTAATGTGGTGCAGTCTTGTTCACCCTGCGCAAGACTCCAATTCATTCAGTTTAAGGTTTTGCATAGAATGCACCGTTCAAAATTTCAATTATCTAAATTTTATCCCAACTTAGACAATGATCAGTGTGATAGGTGTTCAATTTCTCCTTATAATCTGAGTCACATGTTTTTTTATTGCCCAGTCTTGCAGAGGTTTTGGAACTGTTATTTTGATATCATGTCCAAGGTTTTGGAGGTGGAAATAGATCTCTGTCCTATGGTGGCAATATTTGGCCTTTCTCTTCAATTACCCTCACTTACTCGAGGGCAAGCACAGGTTTTGGCCTTCACCTCCTTACTGGCTAGACGCCGTATTCTTTTTCTATGGAAATCTTCAAAACCTCCTTCTGTTGCTTTTTGGCTTCAAGATGTACTGCAGAAAAGATGTCATGTACCCTGAAAGGTAACACCGCCTCATTTTACACCAAGTGGAACCTCTTTTCTTTCCTATGTTGATTCGCTTTCAACATTGCCGGCTGACTGAACTTGAAGGACCACTATAATTCAGATTCATTCACAATTGTGTGTGTTTTTTTTTTTTAGTTATTTACTATTATTATTATTTTATTATTATTATTATTATTATTACTATTATTTATTTATTTATCTATTTATATTTTTTTCTCATTTCTGTGCATTTTTGTTTTGATTTTTTATTTATTTATTATTATTAATATTATTATTATATTTTTTTTACAGACTCAATTCATTATGTTATTCAGTTTTGCTCCTCTGTGGGTTGGTATGATTGGGGGTGGACCAAAATGTTTGGGGGAGAAAATGGGGAAAAATTTTGAGCATAGACAGTGCTGTTCTCTATTTTCTTGTAATTAATGCTGTGATATGTTTGCTTTTGGTCTTGCTCTTAAAATAAAATAAAATCAAATAAATAAATAAATAAAAACAGTCCTCTCCCAACAAGGTATATAATGAAATTAAAAACAGTTCTTGACCGTTTGCACAGCGTTACTCTAAAGCGAGGTCAAGTTTCTGCTCTGCTGTGTATCTGCAGTCATTAGGATGCAAAAGGTGAACAGTGATCTTATCCCAGAAGTGTCAGAAATACATGACCCGACCTCTGCGACCTCACTCTCGCCCCTTTCCAGACTACCCTCATATCATTGTTTCCTATTAGGCTTCCTGTTTGGGGAGCGTTTTCAGAGAGTCTGAAAACCCCTCAGCTGCCTCACTTTAGGGCGGAAAACAAAAGGCCTTGTGTTTTGCTTCAGAAGTGTGCGAGCTCTTATGCGGACCGCTGGAAAGACAGCAGCAGTTTGATGAAATATTGATAGCTATTCTTAGCAGGTCCTGAGGGATGTCAGTTTGCCTTTCAGCGCGAGGAGAGTGTTTGTTGGACCTCAAGACTGTGCACCTTCATAAGATGCATCACAACACAACAGCATCTCAACTGAGAACTCTTATTGGACCTAATGACTCCGCCGGTCAACCGCTGTTTGAGTGGGAATATGGCTGTTTGGATCAAAAGAAGGTCATTCCTGCAGCAACCAGGAGAAACGATATGAATCATGAAGAAGGTCAGTGAAAAGATTTCAGAAATGTTATCGTCAGTCTTCGGTTTTCTCGGCTGCGCCCTTCTGGCCAATGTGTTCCATTTCGTGGATTGCAAAAATCTAAGGAATGTTACGTGTTTTATGACTAGACCACAGCGGCGTGCTGAAGTTTTAAAGAACAACGCTAAGGGCCTTTGGGCGCACCTCCCCTCCCTGCTGTCCTTCTGGGTTTTGGGTTAAGGGCTCGATGTGATCGGTTGCCTCATGATCTTTATTCAGCGTTACATGCTGCACTAAATCCTGCACTTGATCACCGCCCGCACTGACAACATCAATGATATACTCAGAAAAGCGTGCTGTGATAGAGGTGGACGATATATTATATATCGTTATTGTGATAAAGCACGACACAATGGGCTTTTCTGAGCATAGTGTGAATATCGTCTGTAAAGATGGTTCTAAAGAGGGTTCTTTAGTGAGGACAATAGTTCTATATTGAACAATGAACACTCAAGGTCGCCGGTTCGAACCCCAGAGCCAACAGTACGTGACTGAGGTGCCCTTGAGCAAGACGCCTAATCCCCAACTGCTCCCCGGGCGCCGTGGATAGGGCTGCCCACCGCTCTGGGCAAGTGTGCTCACTGCCCCCTAGTGTGTGTGCTCACTAGTGTGTATGTGGTGTTTCACTGCACTGATGGGTTAAACGCGGAGGTGACGTTCCCCTGTTGTGGGACTAATAAGGCCGAGGTTTATTACACACGTCTATAAGCTAAGAACAGCTCAGCCAGATTGCATTGAAGTCCCAATAATAAACCTTAATAGGTCATAAGCCTGAGATTTGAAGGCGTTGACTCTTTGCTTGGTGAGATGGTCCTCCAGATTGATAGAGAGTGTGCTGTATATGGTTCTGTATAGAACCTTTTTGGAAATGGTTCTATATAGCACCAAAAATGTTCTTTTATCCTGACAATGCCAAGCTTGTAACAATAGAAAAAGCCTATTTTGGTGCTATATGGAACCACACACAGCACATTCTCCATCAGTCTATAGAACCATTTCACCACAAGCATGCAAATGGTTCCTCGAATCTTCATAGCTCTATATAGAACCACCGTCTTTACTAAAAAACCCAGGAGACAACCTTTTAATAGTGTTCTTTGCCTTATCAAGCAACCAGTACGGCGATATTCTTGGAACTGCATACTGACATCATTAGTGTGGGTGATACGGAGCGTCTATTACTGCCCCCTGGTGGTGTAGAGAGGCAATCACCCTGATCTTATTTGATAGTAGAGTGATGCTCCACAGCTGTGCTACCAAAAGACAGATGTGGGAGTCAGAGTTCAGTGACCGGTCGCTGTAATAAATGCTTGTTTCTGGATTCTGTGCTGTTAATAACTGATGCGGCAGTTATTATAACCAGTTTAGACAGTAACAGTTATCAGTCTATGCAACGCGCTACAGCTACCAAATCCATCATTTGAGCAGACCTTTCACTTCGTATGCAGCAGGAATATTAGTAACATGCATGATACCCTCAAAATACCATCATGCTTCAATGCGTGTCTATACTTTAAAAAAATATGCAGTATAATTTTTGGCCATGCTGACAATTTCTGACAACTTTCCATCCGAAGCAACTTCAGCGTCATTCTGGAGTCCTGCTGTTTATCCTGCTATATCCCACACACACACACACACACACACACACACACACACACACACACACACACACACACACACTTTCTAAGCCGCTGCTCCCTCAGGGTCGCGGAGCCTGCTATATCAGCACCCCACTATTCGCACTGCTGTAGAGGCGTGGAACCCTACTCAAAGAACCCTTTGCATAATTCACTGGTTCTTTGCATCATGAAACGTTCTTCAGATAGAGGGAAAATGTGTTGCACATGGTTCTATATAGCACCAAAAAGGGTTCTGCTTTTGTTACGTTGTTACGATGTCAAAGTTGTTACAATAGAAGAACCCTTTGTGGTGCTATATAGAACCCTTTTCAAAACATTTCTATAAAGATCCATATACAGCACATTCTCCATCAATCTGAAGAACCATTTCACAATTCAAAGGACCATTTAAACATGCAAAACACTCTTGGTCCTACTTAGAACCATTTTCTTTACTAAAGAATCCTTGAGGAACCATCTTTTTAAAGAGTGTAGGGCAAAATTTATAACCTGCATGCATCACATTAATCAGGGCCGCATTAAATAATTTGAGTCTTCATATCAGGCAATTCTACACTCTTAAAAAGGGTTCTTTAAGGGTTCTTTGGTCAAGAAAATGGGTCTATGTAGAACCAAGAACACTTGAAGAACCAACTGCATGCTTGAATGCTTCTTTTCACGGTGAAACGGTTCTTCAGACTGATATAGAATATGTTGTATATGGTTGTACTTAGCAGCAAAAAGGGTTCTGTTAATGTTACAATGTCAAACTTATAACAACAGAAGAACCCTTTTTGGTGCTACCTAGAACCATTTTCAAAACGTTTCTATGTAGAACCACATACAAAACATTCTTCATCAGTCAGAAGGACCCTTTCACCAATCATGCAAAAGGCTCTTTGAGTGGCCATGGGTCTGCATAGAACCATTGTCTTTACTAAAGAACCCCAGAAGAACCATAGTTGTATAGAGTGTGCTTAAAGAAAGTTACAGACAATGACAAATCACTTTTTACTAAGTTACTAATAAGGTGCCATCACTTTAACACGGCTGTACTGCATTTGGGACATAAGCTGTTGAAAAGGTAATTCTTGTCTACACACATAAACAAACAAAGGAACATAATAAGGCTTGTATGAAACTAAACTTGAGTGTAATATTAAACTCCTACTAAATCCTGAACGAAAAATATGAGATATAAATGTGACAAAACATGGCCTAAAACCTCTGATCAGCCCTATCTGAGAACAGTGTGGGCGTGGCTGGTGAGCAGCTTGACTGACAGCTCTCTATCCAACACTCCTAGCTCCGCCCCCATACAGAACTAAAATCATTGCCCAGCTTTTACGGAACTGGAAAAAAGTCTCAGACGAATAGACGAATATGGAAGTGTTTCCCAAGATTAGAACCGCCCAGTTTACATTGAAATATGGTGAAATATATCGGTTATTCATCGGTCAGTGGAACATTATTCAAAGCCTAAACTTAGTACGTGTTTACTGTTCGCCTGCAAGAACCGGATTAACCTGATTAGAAAGAAAACACTTTGGTTCCCTGCTTCTTTAGTTTACTTCTTTACGTCTATCATGATCAGACTGAACCTGCCGTCTCCGGTGATTCCACAGCCATCCATGGCTGGGAGTCCAAGACCGTGTAACTGACCTCGCTCTCTCTGGGTGGGTGGGATGGTTCTGCCTTTCCTCCATCACTCAGCCAATGTGGGCGTCTGCTGGGGAGTCCAGAGTACTGAAAATCCCTACTCAAGTACAAGTACGGCTACTGTAGTGATAATTTATTTAAATAAAATTACTCAAGTAGGAGTAAATAAGCAGTTTGTTGAAAAACTACTTAAATACTGAGTTACTTAGTTACTTTTTGGTATTTCTGCTTCACAACCTGAACATATTTCTGAGCTGTTCGCTGGAAATAATCTGCTCTGAAAAACAGTGAAGCTAAAGTTCTGAGAGCTGAGGCCGACCACAGTTCGCTCTGTGGAGCACATCTACACACCTTCCTGTGAGCTGAGTCAGGAACAGGCTTTGCACCACACTGCGGGCGTTTCATGGTTAGATGATTATATAAGACGTCCCAGTTTATCCGTTTCCAGTAAAGTAGTTTAGAATCCCTGAAAGATGTCCAGAGGTTTTCACTGTTTAAGTTCATTTAAGAGACAGATTTGTGAGTAAATTGCTTAATTAATTAATTAGGTTTAGTGAAAGTCCTGCTGCCCATCAGCTCCCTGGACTCTAGCTTATGTCAACAGGCTGATAATAATGCCGTTTTCTGTAGTTCATGTTAAATGAACACGGATGACCGCTTGGTCTGTTCCCTGCATGTGCTGGTCCAGTTCTCCTCCATCCTTCTCCACTAAACTGGACATCTCAGTAGTGTTTCTTCCTGCTGGAGCTGCTGCTTTTTGATCGGTGAATCTTTTAAATTTAACCGTGCTTCGTTCGTATCGGTTTCTGAGCTGATACGCTCATCGTTATTTTTCTTCTCTAATGTTATGAAAATGAAAGTATTTCATTAAGAATCAACTCAAGTAAGAGTAGAAGTACTATTATTTAATTCTACCCAAAAAAGTACTCTTTCAGGACAAACTGTACTCAATTACAGTAACCAGAGTAAATGTAATTCGTTACTTACACCTCTGGGTGTCACAGTGGTGATGAGCACTTCTGCTATGAGCAGTGTGTGGACAGCAATGTCCATCAGTGTGAAACACATTGACCACACTGAGTGTGCATGAGATTTTAGCAGGATCTGCCAAAGATCACGAGTTGTGGTCTTGAAATTGATCCTCAGCACTGATGAGTGAAAGGAAGAATCATGTGTCATTCAGGCTTTGGCAGTAGGCGTCAGTAATTGGCAGTAAGTCTTCTCCTTCAATGACGTTACATTAGCAGCCGTTTGAAAAGATGTGGAGTCGAAGGAGGCGTGTGTTGGTCTTCACCCTCCCAGCTTGGTGACATCATCTGATGGAGGAGGCCTAACTGTCACTGGGGTGGAACCCTCAAGGCTCCATCTCAGCACCTTTAGTCAGGGAACATAACTGAACCATAATCCACTGAGATGATCTGTTCTAAGCTGGACTGACTCCACACACCCCGCCTCGCCTCGCCTCGCCTCGCCTCCAGGCTTTTACTCTACTGCTCTGTTTTAAAACATTTGGTTATGAAAAGGAACAAATACCAACTTTTCACCTGGAGGAACTGATTTAAGCTCCACAATCAGTCCTTAGAACCACTGTAGAACCTCTGAGGGAACATTTACACTGTTGGTATCTTGATGAAGGAAAATTTTACCTGCACAGAATCTTGTGTAGTGGCTCCAATTAACTAAATTGGGAAGCACTCTTGAGTATAATTCCAAAATTGGCAAATAAATAAATCCATGCTCATGTCCAGCGGTGACCTCTGGGCCTAACCAGACCTCATCCACCTGTTCCTCTGGAAGCCTCTCTCTCTTAGACAGAAGTAAGTGCTCGCTCTCGAATTAAATGAAGACTCTTTGACCCAATATTCAAATACTCTCTTTGCTTCCTATCAGCGCGAGGCGTGAAACAAGATTTCCAATGGTGGCTGGGAAACTTTGATTTGAGTTGGGAGAAAGTGACCCACATTCTTGCTGCCACAATGGAAAAAGTCCAAGCATGAAATACATATATAAAAAAGAAAAAAATCTGAATGTTGATAACAGCCTAGAGTGCTGTTTTTTTGTCTTGAGGACAGAGTGGGCAGTGCCACGTAATCAGGGAGGGGTAGAAAATAGAAGAGGAAGAAGGGTGGATAAAGAACACAGGGATTAAATTGTGCACGCTTGCACACATTTCATTCATACGCAGAGATAGACGCCGCAGAGCGCATAATGACTTTTGTGGGGCTGTATAACAATTTAGAGAGTGAGAGAGAGGGGTGGGAAGAGACGGATGAGAAGGATGGAGAGAAAGGGAGAATAACCGGGGGAAAGAAAGAATGAGTGATGTGAAGAAAGACTCGGATGAATAACGGAGGAGTTGAGCCGGGGGCAGAGGCAGTGGCGGAGAAGGCCTCGCGGTTTCTCAGGCTTTTCCTCCGTCCATTAGATAATCATGTTCATGCCACACAAGGTTGGGCGACCCCTCCCCCTTATTGCCCCTCCGTTGTCTAAGCCCCCTGCAGTAAGAGCGCAGCACCGTTTTCATTATACCCTCCTCTCTGATGCAGCGTATCACAACCCCCCTCCCCCAGGCCCCCATGGGACCTCATCATACAGAAAATTGCTTAAATAGCTGAAGTGCGAACGATTCGCCGTTTAGTGTTTCTGACAGATTCAAAATAACCAGCAAATATCCTCTTCCACTCTGAGCCCAGCGCCATCAGAGAGTCAGGCTAATGGCACACAGACACCAGATACACCCCCCCCCCCCCAACAGGAGGGGGAGAGAGAGTGAGTGAGAGACAGAGAGAGACACAGAGAGAGAGAGAGAGAGAGACAGAGAGAGAGAGAGAGAGACAGTGACACACACAGAGAGAGAGAGACAGAGAGAGAGACACACACAGAGAGAGAGAGAGAGACAGTGACACACAGAGAGAGAGACACACAGAGAGAGAGAGACACAGAGAGAGAGAGAGACAGTGACACACACAGAGAGAGAGAGACAGAGAGAGAGAGAGAGACAGAGAGAGAGAGAGAGAGACAGTGACACAGAGAGAGAGAGACACACAGAGAGAGAGAGAGAGACAGTGACACACACACACAGAGAGAGACAGAGAGAGAGAGAGAGACACACAGAGAGAGAGAGTGACGCAGAGAGAGAGAGACACACAGAGAGACAGAGAGAGAGACACAGAGAGAGAGAGTGACGCAGAGAGAGAAAGACACAGAGAGACAGTGACACAGAGAGAGAGAGAGAGAGACGCAGAGAGAGAGAGAGAGAGAGTGAGGGAGATAGACACAGAGAGAGAGAGGGACAGAGAGAGACAGAGACAGAGAGAGAGTGAAGGAGATTGAGATAGATAGAGAGAGAGGGACAGAGAGACAGAGACAGAGAGAGACAGAGAGTGACACAGAGAGAGAGACAGAGGGGGAGAGAGGGAGAAAGAGAGACAGAAAGAGAGACACAGAGAGAGAGAGACAGACACACACAGAGAGGCAAGACAACAAGAAGAGAATAACAGAGAGAGAAAGACAGGAAAGGTGGTGGACGAAAACAGATGTGAAAAAGAAAGCAGAATGAAAAAGAAAAGAGTGAGAGAGGGATAGAGTAAAGACACGAAAGTGAGAGGAGAAGAGATAGAGAGACAGAGAAGAATGAGAGATATACAAGAAAGAAAAAAGACAAAGAAAGCTCAAGAGGGGCAACATACAGAAAGATTGAGAGAGAAGAATGAGAGATGGACAGAAAAAGAAAGAAAGGAAGAAAGAAATAAAGAAATTAAGAAAAAGGGAGAGAAAGCTCATGAAGGGAGAAAGAATGACAGACAGAAGGATGGCAGAGGGACATAGAAAGACAGATGATGAAAATGAAAAAGGGAGAAAAAGAAAAGCACATAGTAATGAAAGGACAGAGAGAGAAACAAAGGAAGGAAAGAAAAAGCAGAGATGGAGAGAGGGATAGGAGAGAGATAGAAGAGGGATAGGAGAGAGATAGAAGAGGGATAGGAGAGAGATAGGAGAGGGATAGGAGAGAGAAAGGAGAGAGATAGGAGAGGGATAGGAGAGAGATAGGAGAGAGAAAGGAGAGAGATAGGAGAGAGATAGGAGAGAGATAGGAGAGAGAAAGGAGAGAGATAGGAGAGAGAAAGGAGAGGGATAGGAGAGAGATAGGAGAGAGAAAGGAGAGAGATAGGAGAGGGATAGGAGAGAGATAGGAGAGAGAAAGGAGAGGGATAGGAGAGAGATAGGAGAGAGAAAGGAGAGAGATAGGAGAGGGATAGGAGAGAGATAGGAGAGAGAAAGGAGAGGGATAGGAGAGAGATAGGAGAGAGATAGGAGAAAGATAGGAGAGAGATAGGAGAGAGATAGGAGAGAGATAGGAGAGGGATAGGAGAGGGATAGGAGAGATAGGAGAGAGATAGGAGAGGGATAGGAGAAAGATAGGAGAGAGATAGGAGAGATAGGACAGAGATAGGAGAGGGATATGAGAGAGATAGGAGAGGGATAGGAGAGATAGGAGAGAGATAGGAGAGGGATAGGAGAGAGATAGGAGAGGGATAGGAGAGAGATAGGAGAGAGATAGGAGAGAGATAGGAGAGGGATAGGAGAGAGATAAGAGAGACAGGAGAGGGATAGGAGAGAGAAAGGAGAGAGATAGAAGAGGGATAGGAGAGAGATAGAAGAGGGATAGGAGAGAGATAGGAGAGGGATAGGAGAGAGAAAGGAGAGAGATAGGAGAGGGATAGGAGAGAGATAGGAGAGAGATAGGAGAGAGAAAGGAGAGAGATAGGAGAGAGAAAGGAGAGGGATAGGAGAGAGAAAGGAGAGAGATAGGAGAGGGATAGGAGAGAGATAGGAGAGAGAAAGGAGAGGGATAGGAGAGAGATAGGAGAGAGAAAGGAGAGAGATAGGAGAGGGATAGGAGAGAGATAGGAGAGAGAAAGGAGAGGGATAGGAGAGAGATAGGAGAGAGATAGGAGAAAGATAGGAGAGAGATAGGAGAGAGATAGGAGAGAGATAGGAGAGGGATAGGAGAGGGATAGGAGAGATAGGAGAGAGATAGGAGAGGGATAGGAGAAAGATAGGAGAGAGATAGGAGAGATAGGACAGAGATAGGAGAGGGATAGGAGAGAGATAGGAGAGGGATAGGAGAGATAGGAGAGAGATAGGAGAGGGATAGGAGAGAGATAGGAGAGGGATAGGAGAGAGATAGGAGAGAGATAGGAGAGAGATAGGAGAGGGATAGGAGAGAGATAAGAGAGACAGGAGAGGGATAGGAGAGAGAAAGGAGAGAGATAGGAGAGGGATAGGAGAGAGATAGGAGAGGAATAGGAGAGAGATAGGAGAGATAGGAGAGGGATAGGAGAGAGATAGGAGAGAGATAGGAGAGATAGGAGAGGGATAGGAGAGAGATAGGAGAGAGATAGGAGAGGGAAAGGAGAGAGATAGGAGAGAGATAGGAGAGGGATAGGAGAGAGATAGGAGAGAGATAGGAGAGAGATAGGAGAGATAGGAGAGAGAAAGGAGAGAGATAGGAGAGGGATAGGAGAGGGATAGGAGAGAGAAAGGAGAGAGATAGGAGAGAGATAGGAGAGAGAAAGGAGAGAAATAGGAGAGGGATAGGAGAGAGATAGGAGAGGGATAGGAGAGAGATAAGAGAGACAGGAGAGGGATAGGAGAGAGAAAGGAGAGAGATAGGAGAGGGATAGGAGAGAGATAGGAGAGGAATAGGAGAGAGATAGGAGAGATAGGAGAGGGATAGGAGAGAGATAGGAGAGAGATAGGAGAGGGAAAGGAGAGAGATAGGAGAGAGATAGGAGAGGGATAGGAGAGAGATAGGAGAGAGATAGGAGAGAGAAAGGAGAGAGATAGGAGAGGGATAGGAGAGGGGTAGGAGAGAGATAGGAGAGGGATAGGAGAGAGATAGGAGAGATAGGAGAGGGATAGGAGAGAGATAGGAGAGAGATAGGAGAGAGATAGGAGAGATAGGAGAGGGATAGGAGAGAGATAGGAGAGAGATAGGAGAGAGAAAGGAGAGAGATAGGAGAGAGATAGGAGAGATAGGAGAGGGGTAGGAGAGAGATAGGAGAGAGAAAGGAGAGAGATAGGAGAGGGATAGGAGAGAGATAGGAGAGAGATAGGAGAGATAGGAGAGAGATAGGAGAGAGATAGGAGAGAGATAGGAGAGATAGGAGAGGGATAGGAGAGAGATAGGAGAGAGAAAGGAGAGAGATAGGAGAGAGAAAGGAAAGAGATAGGAGAGAGATAGGAGAGAGAAAGGAGAGAGATAGGAGAGAAAGGAGAGGGGTAGGAGAGAGATAGGAGAGAGATAGGAGAGAGAAAGGAAAGAGATAGGAGAGAGATAGGAGAGAGAAAGGAGAGAGATAGGAGAGAAAGGAGAGAGATAGGAGAGAGATAGGAGAGAGATAGGAGAGAGAAAGGAGAGAGATAGGAGAGAGATAGGAGAGGGATAGGAGAGAGATAGGAGAGGGATAGAAGAGGGATGGAGAGCCATATAGAGAGAGGGCGAGAGTATGGTCAGCTCCTCTGTCTCTCTGTGTCAGAGCTCTGAGGGTTCAGTGCTCCAGTGCAGCTGTAGAAGTTCTCCTGCTCCTCAGTCTCCTCAGAGCTCAGTGGATTAGTAGAGTCATCTCTCCTCTGTTTACAGGCTCCAGACTAAACAGCTGAAGAGGTGTAACCCCAGCATGTTTACCAGCACCGGTAGCAGAGCTCTGCACTCATCCCTGGCGACAGGAGCACCAGGTCAGCGCTGAGCACACTCCACTCTGACGGGAGTCTGAGATCAGTCATGCTGGATGTTGAAGGTCAGTTTTTAAACACTGTGTCCACTCACTCTCCACTCTATTAGACACTCCTACCTCGTCAGTCCACCTCGTAGATGTAAAGTCAGAGACGACAGCTCATCTGCTGCTGCACAATTTGTGTTGCTTCTGGTTCTCACTCCAGCAGTGACACTTAGGTGTCTGATCCACTCGTACCAGCACACCACACACTAACACACCACCACCACCACCACGTCAGTGTTGCTGCAGTGCTGATGAATGAACCACCACCCAAACAGCACCTGCTCTGTGAGGGTCCATGGGGGTCCTGACCACTGAAGAACAGGGTAACAGAGTATCAGAGAAACAGATGGACTACAGTCTGTAACTGTAGAACTACAGAGTGCAGCTATACAGTAAGTGGAGCTGATAAAGTGGACAGTGAACATAGAAACGAGGAGGCGGTCAGAATGTCATGCCTGATCAGTGTATGCACACTGTTATGACCCTCAGTAGTAATAACCTCTCTGTGTCTGCTTGTGGCCGTTTTGTGTGCTACTTCTTGTATCTTGTATTATGTGCAGATCCATGATTGGCCACACGGGGCGCACTGACATATCAGAGGTCACCAAGCCACCATCTCAGGACGCGTTCTCTCCTCTGGTGTGACCAGAACAGCCCAGCACTCTTCACTCCACTCTGCTTCAACTGTATTGTCAAACGTTTGAAAGCTTTCCTAGACTTTCTAAATTTGGGGAAAGTAAGGACGAGTGCCATTTGTTTTGACTGCCCTTTTCTCCTGCTGTCAATAATGGATTTTAGTTTAGTTTGGTGTATTTTGGTTTCTTTCATTTTCAGATTAGTTTGTAATTTGCTTTGAACATTAAAGCCTTTCCATATTGAAGCCCTTTCCCCATTTTATATCTGTGAGCGTCTGGTTTGTCACTGCCACGTTACAGAAGATTGAGTTTGTCCCTGCGACAAGACTAGACCTGAGCTAGTAGTTGTGATCCTTAATTCATCTAATTTATGTTATGAGACTCTTTAAAAGCTTCAGGTTCATCACACATCTCATTTTTCTTCAAAGCGCCATCCATTGAAACCACCCTGCAACTTTTAGCTCCAACCCTAATCTAACACACTTGATCCAGGTAATGAAGGCCTTCAGGTGCATCTGAATATCAGGGCCCTTTGTGTTGGATCTAGAGTCTCCAGGGTGGTAAATCTCCAGGATTATGATTGGGCACCCCTGCTTTAAGGCCTTGTCCAGACTGCCGGCCCAAATCCGATTGATTTGCGGAAATCTGGACAGTAAACAACCTCATGAAATCAGACTGGAACCAAATCACATTAGGAGGTGGTTCGAAATGTGATTCCAATCAGATGTTTACAGGTGCGTCTCAGTCTAGACGCTCAAATTGGATTTCACACAGTCTTTTTCGTCTCTTGCAACACGACAAACAGCGACAATGTCGAATCCAGAGTGATGGGATTCAAGAAGAGCTCCAAAGATTCATGATTATGAAGAGAATCTTGAGTTTGGAGGGCGAGATGATGCTCCTCCATGTCTCCTGCATCTACGTTTGAAATCCACGTCACCAGCATGGCTACATATTTATTGATGGCTATGCCGTTTCTACGGCAACCCATGAGGATAGATTACAGGTGTCTGGACACACAAATCACATCTGATCTCTTGCAAATGACAGAGCGGACAGTCGACTGAAAAGATCTGATCTAAGAGAACTCAGGTTCTTGATCTTGATCTTGAAAAGATTGCGTCCAACTTTTAATGTTATATCCATGACCTATAGCTCACTAAGACATCACTCGAGAGGACCCTCTGTTAAAAAATCAGTGGGAGGATGTCTGGAAAATCTTTGAAACCCCTCAGTTGCCCACCTCTAATTGTAGTTTTTTTATCTTGTCTTTTTTCTTGTGAATTTGTAACCAAATGGGGCATCTTAAATGACCGGAGGCAGATATTTGAGTAAATTCAGGCACACGCATTTGAACGTGTTTACATCTCCGCATTCATGTGTGATCAAGCGCAGGGAAAGTGAACAAGAGAGACAGAAAAAGAGGCAGAAAGAAAGAGAAGGAGCGAGTGTAGCGTGTCAGTGTGAGTCAGGTCTGGAGTGGGCAGGAGTTCTTTAATTGGGGTGAGATCAGGGGCTCCGAGGGGGCCAAGGAGAGACCCTGTATCCCTTTCTTTCTCCTCCAGAACTGCTTTGGCACCATGGCCGCTTTTGATGTGTACTTTGGCTCTCTGAGGCCGCCTTTGGAAGATGTTCTTGGGAGACCGATGGTTACTTGCCTCCAGGCAAAAATCTCAGTCCCTGGGATTCTGCTGCTCTTTGATGGAATACTTTCGGGAGCCACTAACTCCCCAGCAGTCTTCTTTCTACCTCACACCTCCCCTCACTCCTCCTCTCCTCTCCTCTATGGATACGCTCTATCTTACAGATAGTCTGGAGGAAAAAAAGATCATTAAGTCTATTCATCAACCTTTCTATCTGCCAGAGAAGGTTAGCGCCGAGCTGATCTTCGACTGATATGAATTTTCAAATGGAGATGTTTGTAATTAGAACAACAGCACTCAAGATACAAGATTGAAGATAGGGCCGCTCAGGCTCGGCTCTCAAGCGCGAGCTGTAAACTTCAAATCGGCAGCGAGCCTAGCAGCAGTTGTGCTCAATGACGTTACACCTACACATCATTTCTGATGTTTGCGAACACATAAATGAACGCATGAGAAGGTGGCTTTGGCTGTTGACTTATATAAATGTTAGGTGTTCTGCGTAATGGATTATCTCAGCCTGTGGCTTTTTTGCTTTGCTTGTTTTTTTTTTTCTCTCGCTGTAATTCTGCAGCTGCTACACAGCTTTACTGCTTGTTTTGTACTACAGAAGCTTTCACAGCTTCATTTCATACAATGCTGTGGCCTAGTTTGCAGCACTCGTACCTTATTCTGCATCTGTCAATTTGCACAATAAAGACTGGCAGAATTTTTGAATGAGAAAATGTGAACTGTATTATTCCAATTTTGTAGGGTCAAGTGCATCGACACAGCCTGCTCGGCTGTTTGTACAGTTTATCATACGTGCACAATTATGAAATGCTAGTTAATCATCCAAATTAGTGTCTTTATCTGTCTTATCAGTCAGGCAAGACTTCATAGGGAATAAATTTGTAAACTAATATAATAAATACTGCAAGTATATCTGCTGTTAAAAAGCAGATGTTGCAGATTTAAGACTATCTGACTCAGTGAAAAGGCATATGCCAAAGTCCTTTTGTCATCAGCATGAAAATAATTTATAATTTCCAGCTGAATATGTAATGTTATTAACAATTGCATAGGACCTAATATGGAGCCTTGCAGGACACCATTCGAGTTTCCTGACAACTCCAAGCTAAAACAGTTTGATCTAAACCATTGACATAAAATCTTCATTGAGTATTTACTTGTGTCACATTCAAAATCAATAAAAATGACCTTATAATGCTGTTTATTTTGGCGAGAGCACGTCATCACCACTTTATCACAAAAAAAGCCAGCAACATTCCTGCTTTTACTTCTGGTTCATGATGCTTAAATGAACACAAAGCGGAAATCTAGAAAATAAATAGGGCTCGGCAATTTGGCACAAATATATCACAAAATTATTATTTTATTTATAATTACTATTATCATATTTATTATGTTATATATTACAGTACTTATTAATACATTTTCACATTACACAGTATGCATCATTATGTATTTTATTTGTGACATTTAATAAGTTGCAACAGACAAAATAGAAGCTGTAGTGCCACATATAAAAAAAACTACAACAATCCTAATAAACATACAGCTGTAATGATTTTAATTCAGTGTTTTATAAACTACACTGCATGTAATCTAATTAAACAGGCTTAATTATGCTCACTTTCTAATGAAACAATCTGACAATTTATACAATATGTTTAGAAAAAGATATTGTGACATCATTTATCACAGTAACATTAAAATATTGCCCACTTTAGAGTGTTTCACAATTAAAATATTATAAATCATTGTGATTGTCTGAATGTGAGCACAGCCTTTCAGATTTTCAGATTGGAGATGTGGGTCATGTGCCTCACCGTAAGGTCCTCGGCATCATTTCTCACTGCCATACTGAGAGACCTGAGGCAGGTGTTACTGGGGTTTACATGCCACAATAATGTTTACAAAGTGTTTCGGGGGAAAATCAATTGAGTCTTGTTGACCAGAAGGCCGTGCACCTCCAACAGAGATGTCAATGGCACCCTTCGTGTAGACGATCAGATAAAGGAGAAGTCTTACTGGACTTGACTTCTTGGCCACACATGCATTTGAAAGCAACTTAAAAGATTAGAGGGTGATTTTCTGCTCTGAAATCTCCAATATTGCCTCATTGATTGATTGCGAGCCCAGAAGGTGTTTCTAAACGGCCTAATTTCCCTGTATATTGATGATGTATATTGATTATATCCAGCTCTACTTTGGGCCCAGCTCTTTTTTTGACGCCCTGTGGACGGCTTTCCCAGTCTCGACATACAAGGTCTTTATCTCATCTTATATTCCAGGATGGACTGGTCAGTACAGCGGATTATGTCATTGCAGTTCAAAGAAAATCAACAATCTCCAAAATAGGAAATTTACAGAAGACGGTGAAAATGTTAGTTACTTTTAATGTAAGTTAATACAAATAAATTTTACCCTAAGCAATTTTGGAGCATTTATACTGATCGATTGATTATGAATTATAAAATATTATACATTGCTGCTAAGCTCAAACGATGCAGGAAAACAAAAGCCTCAAAAAATGGACGATATGCTGTTTTGAGTTCATTTTAAGTTTGAATGTTGCAGCAAAAAACTTAATATTATTAACGAGTACACAGGGCCTAATATGGAGCCTTGCAGGACGCCATTCAGGTTTCCTGATGCCTCCAGTTGTTAGCTGTGTTAGTTTCATCTTAAAGAGATGACTCTGATTAGTTACAACTGGTTTCATCTAAACCATAATCAAACAGAAAAATCTTTATTGAATATTTACTTATGCCACATACTAAAACATACATGTTTGTTCATGCAAATTTCTCATAATGTGAAATTATATTACAGGCTTCTTTTTCTTTGAATGCAGGTCCTCGTTCGGCTAAATCACGGCAGACTTTTCATCCACTACGTTTTCCCTAAACATGCACTAACAGCCACAGGGCCATTTACTTTATCATTAGTAGCATTAGTGAAGTGTTAATGTGCTGCTTGTTTTCTGATTAGTTGTAAAATGCGTAAAACACATGGCTGCATTTTCCCTTTTGCTTAAGATTTTGAACTAAATATGTACATTTCTAATCGTGGTGAATCTGATTAGGACCAACGCACATACATACATATTCTTTCTTCTATACCATGAGTGTAAGCTTAAGGTTACTAGGCAGCAAGAACAGGACAAATCAAGCATTTTGTCTTTTTACATAGAATTTCTGATCTTAAATCCACGGCGACCAACACGTTTTTAAACCTTTACATACATTATGAGACATGCACACAGGAAACGTCTGAACAGATATAATTTACAGACTTCTGTCTTTTCAGTCTGATATTTATAGACTATTTCTACCTGGGCAGGCATGTCCAGTGCTTAAAGATACCCAAACACAGAGATGAATAAAACGTACGTTGCCTTTCGTAGATTTTTTGTCCCCAGCAAAATAAGAGAAACTGATTGTGAGTCTCTCACTAGTCCCATATTGCTATGCTGGTTCTTTATGGATCTCCTGAATTCTGAGATTAGAAGAATCCAATGTTTATTTTCCAGCTGCACCCCCCACCTTAAAAAATTCCTGTTATCCTTTGTACGTTTGAATGGATTATTGGACATTTCTGACATGTTTTTGTTTCACAGTCTCAAACAAATCGCAGACTTTCATGTTGGATCGTTTGTCTTCTAGGAAAATTTTCATAAAAAGCCAGAACTCTAAACTCTAAACCTAAATTGAATTTCAGATGTTTTAGCCTCAGTGTTTATTATTGTATGCATGATGTAAAGTATTTATTGGCCAACTGTGAGCTTTTTTAAACACTCTCTAAGGACCCATACAGAGGCCCAGGCTGAGGAGGCTGTTTGCCACGTTAACATAAACACTCACTAAATAAAACAAAATGCATTTCAGAATTTCTGCTTTATTTACTTCTTACATCCCAACGCAGAATCATAAATGACCCACAAAGGCGTGATATTCATCTTACAGCAGTGGCCCTCATTTATCAAACGCATTCGAGTGATAGTACTGACACAGGATCTGCTCACTTTGATATAACACTGAATGAAATCCCATGACCTGAGAAGAGCTGGACTTCAGCGCTCGCACTCTCCGTGTTTACGTAGGAAAAACATGGCGAAGCCTTCCAGTCTAAAGCCCACAGTCATGAGGTGGTGAAGTCTGAGAGCAGCAGGGCAGTGAAGCTGCTTCAAAGCTGTGCCTTTACATGCAGAGAGGGGCCGAAAATCTGGGGCTGTTTTCATTTAAAGCTGGAAATTTAATGCTTGAATTTTAGAATTTTGAAGAAGAAAAAATAAATGAATAAACAAAGCAACAAAAAAAAAACACAAACCAAAACAAAACAAAAAGTTCTACATTAAACCGAAGGAGGAATATTCTAATAATACTCTGCTCTCATTCTAAGCCTCTAATCAAACTGGAACTCATTTGAGAAATTGTGCATGTTGAGATTTTGGCACAAGATTTTCTGATTTTCTGATTTTTTTAGTCTGACCTCTTCCAGTGAAGCTGGGGTGGATTAGATCTGATGATCAGAGGCTTCTACTCAAGCATGTGAAGCCCATGCAGCTGCCATGCTCCCTGAAGAAGGATGCGCAGCAGAAAATACTCATCATTTCTGAAACTGACGCTAAAACCTGAAAATGAGAAAAAAGACGCTTCGCTCTAACTGAAAGAAATCTGATGAAGGAAACCTTCTCCTTCCTTTAGAAGAAGGAGAGCGGCACAGAGAACTGGTAGAAGAACCGGTCTCAGACTTTTGCGCATTAAATTTAAAGTTACGAAGCCGCCGTGCGCGGCGCGAGCTGCAGCCGCTTCCAGCGAGCCGCCGCACCGCCGTCTCAGGAAGCAGCAAGCGGCGCCGAGCTGAACAGGGGGAAGAGAAAGGAGGGAGGGAAGGAGGGAGGGAAGGAGGGAGGTAGCGTGTGTGAAAGCCCCGAAAGGGAGGAGTCAGGAGAAGGAAAGGGCAGCTGGAGTTGCAGAGCACCAGAGCCCCCCTCTCCGAGAAAGTCTCCTCGGCGCTGTTTAACACGCTTTGTTGTCCTGAGAGAGGAAAAAAAGGGGGCTTCAGGAATCCGTGCGCACTTTTTCTGCGGTTTTCACTCCTCTGACAGGCGTCCAGACAAAGTTCCCGAGTTCCCGAGAAGCGTAGCAGAGAGGCAGAAGGCGAGGAGAGGAAAAGAAGGAGGAGGAAGGAGCCCGAACTCGGTCAGAGCGCAGAGAGAGAGAGGAGCTGAAACTTAAGACGCGCGGAGAGAAAGTTCTGCGCATCTGCGGCGAGCGGAGCGGATCCGTCTGCGGCTGTTTTGTCTTCGCTTTCTGGAGGGAAACTGCGTTTCAGAAACGTAAGTCCGCACTTTCTTGGCTCGTTGTTTCCTCCCGGCAGGTCCGCGGCGCCCCAGAAGTGTTTCTCCTCGGCGGAGAGGAGCCGAGAGGAGCCGAGAGGAGCGGAGGTGTCGGAGGGGTCGGGTTGCAAAGTTGCAAAAAAGCGCTCAATTGGACGTAAACAAGGCGGTCAGGGCCAGATGTGCGGCGAGCCTTGCGCTGTAATCCGAGCCAAACTTGCCCAACTTTCTCCTTCTTCCCTGAGAAGCCGAGAGCTCCACTCTGAACCGGGCCTGGCCCCGTGCCTGGCCCGGGACGGCTGGCCTGGCCTCCTCAGATGATTAAGGACCAAACCAAACCAAACCCCAGCAGAGCAGTGGAACTTTCTGCTGGTGTTCTAGACTCAGTGACGGTGTTTTGGGTTCTCCTGATGGGCTCATGTCCCGGTGTAATGGTGCAACATGTGACTGATTCCAGAACTTTCCTAAAGGGTTCTGCAGCCAGTGCGCATCAGGTTTTAGCCTTAGTGCTTTGGTTCTGAAGGTCTTTCTTCCAGCAGGGGCTTTTCTCTGGGGGGCGTATTTACAGGGGGTCGTATTTCAGAGCGCTATTCTATTTCACGTGCTCGCACGAGGCCCCCCCACAAAAAAACCCGCACCTGGACCGGCCTGAGGAAGGAGAGGTTCTCTGGAGACCATCTGAGCTGTTCAGTCGGTTGGTTTATGGTGAAGAACCTGCTTAGAACTTCTAACCTGACGACACGAGCAGAGCTAAAAGATCTAAGGAGCTCGTGCAGCTTTGAGTAGACGGTTAGGCGTGTGTCCGCGGTGCACGCGCCGCTTTTAAAACGCACGCGGGGCAATGAAAGAATTTTTCATCCGAATTTTCACCCGCGCGCGTGTGTTTTCGGAAACTTTCTCCTCGCGCCCCCGCCAGCTGTTGGCCGTTCGGCGCGCGGGAACAGACACCGCCGCGCGCCCTGCGGAGGCACCTCAGCATCTCGTCTGCACGCGCTTTCGTTCAGTAATTCCCTCAAATTTCACCGAATCGTTTTCAGATCGATTCAAATAAAAAGCTTTAAAATTCAGGTTTTTTTGTTTTTTAATAAATTGATTTTTTTGGCGCGCAGAAAAAAAAAACTCAACTTTTTTTTCTTTTTTTTTCTTTTTATATTTCTTTGCTTTTTTATTTTTGTTTGATTTATTTGCATTCAGGGCTGGAAACACCCTTTCCCTCCTCTCTCCTCTCCCTCTCTCCTCTCTCCTCCTCCCGCACAGGTCCGCGTGTTTAGCGCCTGTTTTTGAGAATTTAGGAAAAATTTCTATTTTCCGTTTTTTGGTTAAACGATCGTTTAATTTGTCCGCGTGCAGAGAAACTGAGGTTTAGTTATTTGGTGCTCACGGCTTGTTTTTCTTCCTGCCTGTTTTGCGCCACATTTGCACCTCGGCGTCCTCCAAATTTCAGAGTTCAGTTTCTACCAATGCACAAAAAAACAAAACAAAAAAAAACCAAAACAGAATGAATTCTCTAATTTAGCGCAGCGATGAAGGACTTGCGCGTTTCTCATTAGACACTAAAAACCCTGGTGTGGTCTCGTGCTGCACCTGCCACGTTCAAGGCAAGTTTTGTCATTATTTTCTAATATTTCATCATTTCTCATTTAGACTCATTCATTTGCACAGCTTGCTCAGACCGACTGTAAATTCCAGGAATGCAGATTATGAATTTAATTTAAAGCGACATTAAGAAGCGAATCTTATTAAAAAGGACTGCAGGTATTTTATCTTGTTGCGGTTTTGCTGCGTTGTGCTGTTTTGTCCGTCATCATGCAGGATGTTTGTTGAATAATACATCAGTTGAATAGTCCTCGGCTGAACGGGCGTAAATCTGGGAGTCAGCTTGGCTCTGAAAGGCGTCTGACCACAGCGCGCATGTGGTCAGACGCCTCAGGTCTCATTCAGCCTCTTCTGCTTTTTTACTGGTGACCCTTTTGGAAATCTGACGGAACACACTCTGTCAGCAGCTTAGAGGAACCCTCTGAGGCGACCCTCACACCTCTCCACCAACCTCCGAGAACGCAGGATGCCCATCCATGCCTGTCCATGCCCGCCAGGGCCCTGCGTTTGAGAAAGATGCCCATGCTTTGACCCCTGGGGTCCCTCAGCATGCTAAAGCGGCGCTACCTGTAATTAGGTGCATGCGTGAGAGTGTGTGTGTGTGTGTGAGGCGGCGAACAGCGGGGCATTGTGATGCTAATGTGTGTTTAAATAGCTCCCCTCATCCTGTCCAAACCAATGCGACCACAAACGGCGGGGAAGATGAACTTGAATGAGATTGATGCTGGATGGAGATTAGGGAAGTGCTGGGGGGGTATTTATTTATTTGTTTATTTATTTATTTATTTATTCATGTATGTTTTCATGGTGGTGGAACGTGTTTGCAGCCTGACGTTTGGCAGCCAGGCAGAGCTGATTACGCTGACGAGGCGTGCGGGAGTGATTTGTTATGATGGATCTGTAGCAGGGGCCGAAGGTGAATGTGCATGAGGTTATTTCTTCAGAAGCTCTCTTCCCTCGCCCGTGCTGTCGGATTCCTTTCAGATGCGGGTTGATTTCCCCCTCCAGCGGGACGAAAACGTTGAAAAAGTACCTTTTTCGGCAATTATTGCGTCTGTTTAAACTTTTTAGACGGCAGTAATCGGGTGATTACGTGGCCCAAAGTGGACAAGTAGCCTCAACTTTTGAAAAATGGATGGAAGTTTTACTCTGATAATCTTCAACTTTGTTACTTTCTGATGTGGAATGAAAAGGACACAAAGCAGGGAGTAGCTGAGGAGAAAGAAAGACGTGAAGGCGAAGCGAGAGAGGGAGAGAGAGGGAGAGAGGGAGGGGGAAAGAGAGAGAGAGAGAGGGAGAGGGAGAGAGCGTGAGAGAGAGAGAGAGGGAGAGAGGGAGAGGGAGAGAGGGAGAGAGAGGGGGAAAGACAGAGAGAGGGAGAGAGAGTGAGAGGGGGAGAGAGAGAGATGGAGAGAGAGAGGGAGAGAGACAGGGAGAGAGAGAGAGGGAGAGAGAGAGAGGGGAGAAAGGGAAAGAGAGAGAGAGAGGGGGAGAGAGGTTATTGAGCTTTGCCACGGGTTAGGGTGTGTATTGTGTTGATGCGAAGTCGGGCCGTTGTGGAAAAGTAGAGACATGTCAAAAGTGTCTGTCCTTATTTGTGTCTCAGCGGAGGTGAGAAGGGCGTCTGTGGCTGCACGGTTTGGTGGTGGTGGTGAGGGGGGGTCTCCCTCTCTCTGTCTCTCTCTCTCTTTTTCTTTCTGCCCGTCTATCTCTCCTTCTCTCTCTCTGTCTAATCCCCAGGCCCAGTCATCCCTTCAGGGCATGCTTCTGATCTTCCTCTCCGTCAGGACAGCCCCTTTTCTCTCTCTCTCTCTCTCTCTCTCTCTCTCTCTCTCTCTCTCTCTCACTCTGTGTCTCTCTCTCTCCCTCCATTTCCCTTTCTCTCTTCTTCATCTCCCCCCTTTCCGTTTTCTCTTTACTTCCATCCATCTTTATTCTCATTTCTGCTCTGTTTCTCTCTGATGCTTGCCCTCTCTCTCTCTCTCTCGCTCTCTCTCTCTCTCTCTCTCTCTCTCTCTCTCTCTCTCTGTCTCTGGACTTTTAATATGCTTCATGCTGCTGCTCCCAAGATTCCACACTAAGGCCCTTTTCACCTGTTGGGGTCTTCGCTCAAACCCCCCCCCGTCTTCTCGGGGGTCTCGAGGCAGAGGGACTCACTCGCATGCTCGGCCGCACGTTCGGGGGCGCGCTCTGTGGTGGAAAGTGAGCACGTTCTGCGATTGGTTTTTGCGCTAATGCGTTTAACATGTTGGATCAAAAGTTCTGCCTCTCCTTTTTTCTCCTTTCCTTTCTCACACACTCGCAAGCTCGCTGTGCCCTGGCGAGCGCAGGAAATGTGAGGGCCCTTCCCAAACTTTCGAGCGACGGGTTTGTTTTCACTGGCGAGTTTTGGCTGCTGGACACTCAAAATTGACCCACCAATTAGCCTAGCCATTTCCTCCTTCAGCGAGGGAGAAGAAAAATGAGCTAGACTGAGAGAGGCTCCGACAGAAATCAGGGGCCTGGCGGTAAGAGCTAGCCTGGCTGCAGGAGCCTATGTGTGTGCGTTTGAGAGAGAGAGAGAGCCAGAGAGAGAGATAGAGAAAGAGAAAGAGAGAGAGATTGAAAGAGAGAGAAAGAGAGTGAGAGACAGAGAGAGAGGGGAGAAAGAGAGAGAGAGAGACAGAGAGAGAGGGGGGTTGAGAGAGAGAGAGGGAGAGAGAGAGAGACAGAGAGAGAGGGGGGGGAGAAAGAGAGAGAGATTGAGAGAAAGAGATAGAGAGAGAGAGGGGGGGAGAAAGAGAAAGAGGGGGGGTTGAGAGAGAGAGAGAGGGAGAGAGAGAAACAGAGAGAGAGAGACAGAGGGAGAGAGAGAGAGAGAGATTGCGAGAGAGAGAGAAAGAGAGAGAGGGAGAGAGAGAGACAGAGAGAGAGAGGGGGAGAAAGAGAGAGATGAGATTGAGAGAGAGAGACAGAGAGAGAGAGGGAGAGAGAGAGAGACAGAGAGAGAGACAGAGAGAGAGGGGGGGGGAGAAAGAGAGAGATTGAGAGAAAAAGAGATAGAGAGAGATGGGGGGGAGAAAGAGAAAGAGGGGGGGTTGAGAGAGAGAGAGAGAGAGACAGAGAGAGAGAGAGACAGAGAGAGAGGGGGAGAAAGAGAGAGAGATTGAGAGAGAGAGAGAGAGAGAGAGAGAGAGAGAGAGTCAGCATGTCACGGCTAATGCTTGTGTTTGCTTTTCTCAAGTAGGTGATTTCCAACAGCTCAGCTCGTCGGCGTGCCGGTGAGATGTCGGCATGTCCTGTAGCTTCTGCTGCAGCGTTTGCTTTACCTCAATGTCTTCAAGCCTGAGTGTGAAGGGTGCCGTCCATTTGGTGGTCAGTTGTGGCAGAGTGTGGCAGTGTTTGAGCGTGGAGCAGGGGCAGGGCGCCTATGAAGTGCAGTTATGGTGCCTCGTCCACACAAACTCATTAATAATAATGCCAAACGAGACATGAGACAAAACACATCACTGAAATATTGAGCCAGGGGCTTAAAGTAGCAAGAAACAGCATAAGAGTTCAAGGCATAACAATCTAGTTCTCTTAGTATGGTTCTTTAATCCTGCTGGAAGATACAGGCCTTTACATAATTTAACCCCAACAAAAGATAACTGAACAAATTATCTGACTAAACAGGAGAGTCTCAATCAGTGTCTATTCTCTGCAGGTACTGCTTCCTCAAGCCTGCTTGGGGCTCATTCTGTTCATTCTTCATAATATATATACTCAATTCCCGTCAGCTGTTTAGCTAAAGTCTGTTTATTTATCACATTTTACATTCACTTCAGAGAAAATATTAAGTGCATCCTAGAAACGAAGGTTCTGTGCAGGAACATTTTTATTTTATCAAGGTCCAAACAGTGTAGATGTTCCCTCAAAGCTCCAGCAGTGGTTCTAAGGTCTGATTGTGGAGCTTAAATCAGTTCCTCCAGGTGAAAAGTTGGTGTTTGTTCCTTTTCATAACCGAATGTTTTAAAACAGAGCAGTAGAGTAAAAGCCTGGAGGCGAGGCGAGGCGGGGTGTGTGGAGTCAACAGATCATTTCAGTGGATTGTGGTTCAGTTATGTTCCCTGACTGAAGGTACTGAGATGGAGCCTTGAGGGTTGCACCCCAGTGATGAGAGGAGCACAGACTCAGAGACAGTCTAGTACCTTTATTTCTGAGAGTGTAGGTGCACTTGGACAGCTACCCAGGTTGCCTGTATGGTAGATCGTGCTGCGATTAGGGGGCGCTGTTGTGGAGGTGATGGGACGTCGGTGTGAGGTCTTCCGAGCAAGTGTGAAGGAGCTTTACATACACGTGTGATGAGAGAGACGCGTGTGGTTCCTCAGCCTGACCACGGTGTGTTTCCTGCACTAGAGCACAGCGTCACTGAAGGAATTGGAAGCAAACCAAAGAGAGAAAAGTGAGATGAACACATGTTTGCATGTTGTAGTTCGTTCCTCAAGTACGCCTTGTTGAAAATAAGGATGGAAAATTCACATTTGCTTAATAAATGTTTTATGCTAAAGCACAAATGAGTCCAGTACATCTGCGTCGTGCTGGAGGAGTGTGTTCAGTTCACTGGGTTAACAGAATTTGGTGGGCAATATTGAAAACATAACCATCACGATACATGCAAACAAGTGGATGTTAAGACATAAGGCTGAAAAATTCATCATTTCTATCTAATGCAATTAGAAAAGGTGCAAATTTTCAAATTGCAAGAGCTGCAATTTTTATAATAGGCTACGTTTTCAAATCTTTTCATTTTAGGTGGGAAAATTTAACCTAATAACACCTTTAGTTGAGTAAGACAAATCCATATCGCTGCAGGCGGTCAGTACACACTTAAAAAAGACGGTTCCTCAAGGGTTCCTTAATAAACAAAATGGTTCTGTATGGAATCATAAACACTCAGAGAATCATTTGCATAATTAAAGGGTTCTTTACAGATTGATGTAGCCGTTTGTGTAGATGAGATGTTTCTTTTTGAAAAGGGTTCTTTATAGCACCAGAAAGGCTTCTTTTATTGTAACAAGCTTGACATCATAGCAGCAGAACTTTTTCAGTGTTAATGGTTCTATAAAGAAGCATTGTCGTTATTAAAGAACCCATTAAATAATCTTTTTTAAGAGTGAACTTAAAGAACACTGACTTACTGCATGTTCATTACAGAGTGAGAATAATTAGTTCTGTTTAACTGGATTTAGTGCAGTTTGTACAAGATTGAATAAATTACCATATTTCCAGCTTTATTGTTACTATTTTTATTACTATTATTGTATTTTATATGTGGCACTACAGGTTCTGATTTTTCTGTTCCACCGTCTCAGAAAAGCCAGATATAGTGATGTGTATCGTGAAAGTTTCCTGAGGTGCTGTGGTTTAATATTTTTGCCGTATCGCCCACCCCTACTGTGTATCACGATAGTATCACGATAACAATAAACATCGTCACATCGCACACGTCTGTGATCAGGAATACTGAGTGCATACGTCATTTGTAGATGATGCAGAGCTAAAACACGCCACTCTCACAGACTTCTTGAGTTTGGACTTTGGCTCCAGGGTCAGGCCTGTGCCTGTAGCTTGGGCTACTAACGCAGTATCGTTGGTGTACGTCCGAAGGTCAAGCTTGTCCTGTTAAAATCCCAAATTCTCAGCTCTGATTCTCCGTGCACGATTCTGGCCAGTTCAGCTTTCTTCTCCTCCTTCTTTGAAGCAGTTCCCTGCCGCTCCTGCCCTCAAAACACTTCACAGGAAAATGTCAGAGCCTTTACTTACCCCCTCCATAAGACAAATACTGCCCCTGCTTACAAAAACAAAAGGGGCGGAGGGGGGGAGTGAGGAAGGGGGTGCCAGGGTCTGATCTCTGTGAGCAAATTTTAGGATGAACCCAAAGCCTCCTCCATTGTCAGCAGAGCATCTGAAGAGTAATCACTTTTTCTCATGCAAAGTGTTTTAAGAGCTGAGGCACGGCTGTGGGCGGGGGGGCGTGAGGAGGTGGGAAGAAGGGGTGCTGTGTTTTAACAATACTCCGTGGGGAGCAGTGAAGGAAGGCTGGAGCTAGCCGAGCACCCCCCTTCACACAATGCCCATCGTCTTACAAGGAGAGGTGGGGAGAGAGGGTGGAGGCTAATAGTTTTACAGACTAGCTAGTATCTTGAAGGAGGTGAAGGGGGGGACACAGAGAAGGAGGCCACTTTCGGCTCCCTAAACAGCCTCAGGTGGAAGATTCTTTAACCCTCTGTGGTCTGAGGTCGTTTCCTCGATCTGTCCATCTCTTCTTAAACTCTCCTCTAAAGGTTCTTCATAGAACACGATCCTCATGTGTTTCATATCTAAACGCTCCGTTATCTTCATCACTACTTTCCAAACCCGCTGCAGCAGCTTCAGCAGCTGGAAACTCTCTGACGCCGTTTCACACGAGTCTCCGATGTGGACTGAATGAAGAATGAAGGGTGTCCGGCGTGGCGGTCAGTCCTTAGAGATTTCCTGAGCGTCCGTCGGTCAGTTTCACACAGAATGTAGACGGACACACGAATCCAGCAGCTCTACACGGTGAGAGACAGATAACTCAGCCCCTCTTCATAGGCTCATAACTCCGGATGTGAGTGTTATATGATCTCGTGATGAGATGGAATGGAAAGGGCGGCTCTACAGATTCAGGAAGGGTTTGAACTGGATTTCTGAGCTGGATCATCACAAAGAGACACAAACAGATACAGAAACTAGATCTAAATATTTATTTGTTGTAAGAAAACCTTGTTGTACCAAAGCACTGTTGGAGCTGGGTTAGCTTAGCAGGGGATACACGATCTCTGTAATTTCCCCAAATTACCCCAAATAGCCCAGATCAAAAGATCATTGTGGATGTTTACATCAACGTTATGCGTTTTTGTCCTCTCTTGTAAAATATTTTGGAAATGCTGTTTTTTCTTTGGACAGCAATGATATAAACTAGCATTTGGCTGGCATTCAACATACGAAATGCTGCCCAACAAAAGAGAAAATGCACCGGCTTACGAGACGAGCATCGTTCATTTATCTTCTCCATAATTTGGCCATGACCAAAAATGTGTATTTTGGTAGCCGCATCATGAACATGAAGGTCAAATCGAGTTCAATTTTAGCTGTTAGCCTCTTCTTCAGGTAAAAAAAAAAAGACGATGAAGAGAGTCACTGTTTTCTATGAAGCTGAGATCAGCTTCTTATTCAAATTGTTTTGAAAAGTGTGGTGCCAAAACGTAGCTGCTGCAACATTTAAGGTGGATCGGGAAAATTCAAACCAGAAGCTTGTCTGTTTTCTATTGGACGGGTTTGGTTTTAAATTAATCAGTTGATGGTTCGAGCAGGAATGCTGTTACTGTAAAGCTCAGAGTTTGATGAATTATAGATTGTATTTCACTCCAGAATTATTACTTTGCAGAGTATTACATGTCTTCAAGTAGTACTAATCCAACTCCAATAGGGCTCAAGCTGCACTTTGCACTGCATGAACTGCAAAAATATTCCCTTGTTAAGTGAAATGACCTTAAGTCTATTCAATATAGCCAGTTTTGAGATTGTTGTGAGATTATTATAAGATTGTTTAACTCATACATTCTCAAAAAGTTGGTTTTTCAAAGTTGCTTCAGGGGCCTCAACTAAATTTAAGATCATTTCACTTGACAAGATCCTACTTTGTGTGCCGTGTGAAGGAATGGTCTGAAATTTTTATGAAGTTAATGAAGTTTATCTCCTTCCTCCTACTAAAAATGGCTGTTTTTGATGTACAAGGTCCAATTTTCCTCGAGTAATGGTATATGTGATAAAGATATATTTGATAAACATGCAGAAATGACTTTTTTTTGTTTTTTTCAAAAATATTTTCTCGACACTCTAAACTACTCTAGTAGTATCTTGTCAAGTGAAATGATGTTAAATCTAATCAATACGTCAGATATTTCCCATTTTGAGATGGTTATGCGGTTATAAGATTATCTGGCTTATTTCTACACATTTTTTAAGTAACTTTATTATGTAAAATGATCTCATTATACTGGCAGATAATTTTGCTGGTTTCAAGCACATTTCTTAAAACAAGCAAAATTATCTCCCAATATTGTAAACTTTTACTCAGTTACTCAAAACAAGTAAAAAATGTCTAGAAATAAGGAAAATAATATGAAATTAAGCTCACTGAGAGACACTAAGAAAGACTGAGAGAGTAAGAGACACTGAGAAAGACTGAGACGCTGAGAAAGACTGATGGACACTGAGAAAGATTGAGACACTGAGAAAGTGAGAGACACTGAGAAAAAGTGAGAGAAACTGAGAAAGACTGAGACACCGAGAAAGACTGTGAGGCACTGAGAAATATTGAGACACTGAAAAAGACTGAGAGACACTGAGAGAGTGTGAGAGAGACACTGAGAAAGACTGAGACACTGAGAATTAATGAGAGAGACACTGAGAAAGAATGTGAGACACTGACAAAGATTGAGATACTGAGAAAGCCTGAGACACTGAGAAAGAATGAGAGACACTGAGAGAGACTAAGACACTGAAAAAGACTGAGGGACACTGATAAAGCATGAGAAAGACACTGAGAAAGCCTGAGACACTGAGAAAGCCTGAGAGACACTGAGAAAGACCATGAGACACTGTGAGAGTGTGAGAAACAATGAGAAAGAATGTGAGACACTGAGAAAGACTCCGATACTAAGAAAGCCTGAGACACTGAGAAAGAATGAGAGACATTGAGAAAGACTGAGACACTGAGAAAGACTGAGAGACACTGATAAAGACTGAGCCATTAAGAAAGAATGAGTAACACTGAGAAAGATTGAGACATTAAGAAAGACTGAGAGACACTGAGAAAGAATGAGAGACATTGAGAAAGAATGAGACATTGAGAAAAAGTGACAGACACTGAGAAAGAATGAGAGACACTGAGAAAGAATGAGAGACCATGAGAGAGACTGAGGGACACTGAGAAAAACTGAGACACTGAGAAAGCGTGAGACACTAAGAAAGACTGAGAGACACTGAGAACGATTGAGACACTATAAAAGTGAGTGAGTGAGACACTGAGAAAGCATGAGACACTAAGAAAGACTGAGACATTGAAACAGAGTGAGAGACACTGAGAAAGAATGAGAGACACTGAGAAAGAATGAGAGACACTGAGAGAGACTGAGACACTGAGAAAGACTGAGAGACACTGAGAAAGACTGAGACACTGAGAAAGAATGAGAGACACTGAGAAAGCGTAAGACACTAAGAAAGACTAAGAGACACCGAGACACTAAGACTGAGACACTAAGAAACACTGAGACACTAAGAAAGACTGAGAGACACTGAGAAAGCGTGTGAGAGACACTGAGAAAGATGTTAGACACTGAGAAAGACTGAGACACTGAGAAAGACTGAGATATTAAGGAAGACTGAGACACTGAGAAAGACAGAGAGAGACACTAAGAAAGAATGAGAGACACTGAGAAAGACTGAGACACTGAGAAAGACTGAGACACTGAGAAAGCATGCGAGACACTGAGAAAGCCTGAGACACACTGAGAAAGACTGAGACACTGAGAAAGACTGAGACACTAAGAAAGAATGAGAGACACTGAGAAAGACTGAGACACTGAGAAAGACTGAGAGACACTGAGAAAGACTGAGAGACACTGAGAAAGACTGAGACACTGAGAAAGACCGAGAGACACTGAGAAAGACTGAG
>NC_051234.1:32727480-32767480 GCF_015220715.1 Pygocentrus nattereri | reverse complement strand
GTAGCGTGCAGAGTGTGCATGTTCGAGTGAAGCTGTGAGTGAATTTGTAGTGCGTTGTTTATGAAAATACAGCATGAGGCTGTGTGTGTGTGTGTCTGATTGTGTGTGTGTGTGGGTGTGTCTGTGTGTGTGTGTGTGTGTGTGTGTGTACCCGAATTTTAAGAACATAGAACTCACTCTGTATTTGTATCTTCTTCCGTCAGTGACTGTCAGAAGAACATAATCAAATCTCCTAGTAATTTGTTGTTTTACAGAGTAAATGAAGTCAGCAAGAAAATACATCTATTAAATAAAATAATAAAAATAAAATCTGAATAATAAATAAAATTCAAATAAAAATAGTGCTAAAATAATAGAAGAAAATAAGAATTCCTAATTAATTATGATTATGATTAAATCAAAACAATGGTTCCTCAAGAGTTTAATAAAGACAGCAGTTCTATGTAGAACCATCAACACTCAAATAGCTTATATGGTTCTGTGCGTGGTCAAATGGTTCCTCAGATAGATGAAGAATGTCTTTCACATTTACAGCACCTTTCTGAAAATGGTTCTATATGGCACTAAAAAGGGTTCTTCTATTGTTACAAAACCCTTTTTGGATCTGTATGGAACTGTTTCACTACACTCAAGACTTCTATATAGAACCATTTCAAGCTCAAATGGTTCTTTGCCTGGTGAAATGGTCCTTCAGATCGATGGAGAATGGACATGGTTCTATATGACGCCAAAAAGGGTTCTTCTAATGCTACAAGCTTAACAACACCATTTTTTAAAAAGGTTCTATGTAGAACCGTATACAACACATTCTCCATCAGTCAGAGGAACAATTTCAGCAGCCAGAGAATTATTTAAGCGTGGAAATGGTTCTTTGAGTGTCCGTTGTCTTTACTAAAGAACCCTTGAAGAGCCATCGTTTTTAAGACTGTACAGTATTAGAGTAATTAATGAGCGTTTATAAAAAATAATAAAGTATATAATAAATAGAATAATACAGGAATAAATGACGGGACACACGGCCTGAGTGTGGATCTCTGGAGGTCTTTGTAATTTACAGTTGAGAATACATTCTTGGTGGTGTGCACAGAGCCTCAGATGTCAAGGCAGAGGTGTGTAGGAGTGTGTGTGTGTGTGTGTGTGTGTGTGTGTGTGTGTGTATGTATGCATCCGTGTGTGTGTGTGTGTGTTCTGTAGTCCCACATACAAAGGGGCCTTCTTAGCTTTTAGAATTATTTATAATGTTTGGCTTTTGTGGAGCACTCTAAGCACTTGTCTCCTCCTATTAGACTGAATAACTCAACTGAGCTCTGCTGAGGTTTTCACACTTCGTCCCACCAAATCCCGCCACACTGCAGCGCTGGGACCTTTTTATTTGTACCTTCTCCGAAATGAAGTGCCCAAATATCACAGCGTGCCATTGATTTAGGTAAATTACCCCTAACTAGATAATGGCCTTGTTAGGTCAAAATTAGTACAGTTTGCTCTGCACTCTTACAAATAAAGGTACGACACTGTCTCTGGGTCAGTGCTCCTCTTCTCACTGGGGTGGTTCCCTCAAGGCTCCATCCCAGTGCCTTTATTCAGGGAACATAACTGAACCATAATCCACTGAAATGATCTGTTCTAAGCTGCACTGACTCCACACACGCCTTGCCTCGCCTCGCCTCCAGGCTTTTACTCTACTGCTCTGTTTTAAAACATTCGGTTATGAAAAGGAACAAATACCAGCTTTTCACCTGGAGGACCTGATATAAGCTCCACAATCAGACCTTAGAACCACTGTAGAACCTTTGAAGGAACTTTTACACTGTTTGTAGCTTTTGATGAACGAAGAATGTTCCTGAACAGAACCTTCATTTCTAACAGTGTGTGGCAAAAACACCAGCAGAATGTGAGGTTTTCATTCATTTTTGAGCTTTATTGTGGTTTGTTTTATTTTATTTTATTAACCAAGTTGACCAAAATATACATAGAATTACTCAATTTACCTAATGAATGAAGAATGAAGTGCAATCTATGTTTTGGAATGACTTTCTAAGAGATTTATAGTTGTTGTGGTTGTAGGAATCACCGGTATCTCTTAAAAGGTAAATATTCAACACTATGCTAGAGCAATCACCTAGCAGCTCCCTAACAACCACCTGGGACACCATAGTAATCACCTAGAAGCACCCAAACAACCACCTGGGACACCATAGCAATCTCTTAGCAACTAACCAAAAATACCATAGTAACTGTTCAGCACCACCCTGGCAACCCCCTGGGAGCTGGGAGCTTGAGCTGTGTAATTACTCTGTTTTCTTCAGGAAGTGGACTGTTGTAGTTATTTTAATGACGCACGCTGGAAAGCAATGACAGAGGCAACGTTGCGTAATGGACTTTTAAAAGCCACCGTTATTGGTGGCAAAGCCGTGGTGATATTTTATTGTCTTTAAAATCTGATTAAAAGTCACTGCTGTCTTTACAAGTTCGTTTTGCAGAAATAAAAAAAACCTCCTTTACATTTTTTGCCACTTTACTGTTTGCTGACTGGAACAAATGCCAGCAAATCAGAGGTGCAGACTCAGACCTGACGATACACAGAGTAAATTTACACGTGTTAAATAACTAACTATAATAAATCACGTAGTGGTCTAATGACCTTTGAACAGCAGAGCAAAACAACAGTAATGACTAAACACTTAAAGCTGCACTATGTAGGATTTGGGGATTTGGAGACCTCTCTGGTGGAAACGTGTAATTGCACGCAACGTAATCGCAACGTGCAGAAGCTGATTTTGTAGCGTGGGCTGTACTTCGGCCCCCTTCTTCACTACTTAGCGGAGCGTTTTGATCTGAAACATACGAGTGTCATGTGATATGCGAGAGCCTTTAGAGGAGAATTTAAGAAGATACACACATGTATCTCTTCAGTATCGACCGAGTTTGTCGGCCGAATGATGCATGGGGCGGCTCTGGGAGTAAGAAGTGGAGGGAGCGCACAGGTGAGCGGGTTGAGCTGATTGCGTTTCTCCTGTTTGAGTGAGGGCCGTGTCGGAGGTGGCGTATGTTAATGGAGCGGTTATTGGAGCCATTAGTGACATGATTAGCGGGTGAGAGGGGTGATGGGGAAGGAGTGGCGGAGTGATTTGTCTTCTCCTGAGAGAGCAGGGATCAATGCAAACCGCCTCAACGAGCTGTGTAAACTCATTAGCTCGGAGAGACCTGTCTCTGTATTTACATACATTAACCAGCGCGCTGTCCGGGCCGGCGAAGCCGCGTGTGTGTGTGAGACTGGGTTAATGTGTTAATGAGTGCCTGAGTGTGTCTGTGACTTTCTAATTAGATTGTGTTGAGGTATGTGTAGAGAACTGAACCCTGTGATTTTCAATCATGCTGCGCTGGTCAGGGGTTAAGAGGAGCTTCTGAATTGTGTTGCTGTGAATGTACACCTGAGTTAGTGGACATATGTGAGTGTGGGCTGTATATCTGTGCACTTGTCTACATTTCAGAGGTCTGATCTGTCGGTATATGTGTGTGTGTGTGTGTGTGTGTGTGTGTGTGTGTGTGTGTGAGACCCAAGAGGAGTGTGACTGGGAGATAAATTGATTCTGTCTCTCCGTTGCTTCGATAATCTTCCTGTGTTTGCCGTTCTGCGCTCCTCCTAATTAACCCCAGTGTTGCTGAAACCAGGAATACAGCAGATCACTACATCAAACACAGAGTGAGCTCATGTTATTTACGTCACTATACTGCACCACAGATCTACAAAACCTTCTATCTCCATTTTTGTCATTTTTCAGTTTTTTACATAATCCAAAAATGCCTGTTGGCTTTTATATTGTGTGTAAATTTCATGATGAATGGACCAAAAGAAATGTTTCAAAATGACTTGGAGAAAACTCCGGTTCCATTGACTTACATTAAAAGTAAAGTATGTTTTTTCCTTCCCCTGTAAAGTTGTCATTTTTGAGATACAAGGTTTTCTTCAGACAGCAGCGGTATGTAAATATATATTTACATATGTAACTGACACATTAAACTACTGATACACATCCTTCTGCTCTCTCTTTCTCGACAAACTTTATGCAAATGAGCTGAGTGGTGCCCAATCAGATTGTTGTTATGCGGCACGGTAACTTATTGTATCGCCCGCAGCCACACACTGAGATCTAACCCTAGTTCTCCTAGGGTTCTTTAGTAAAAACACTGGTTCTATATAAAACCATTAACACTCAAAGAACCATTTGCATGCTTAAATCGTTCTTTGCATGGTGAAATGGTTCTTCAGATTGATGAAGAATGTGTTGTATATATGATTCTTTATAGAACCTTTTTGAAAAGGGTTCTTCTATTGTAGCAAGCTTGACATCACAACCACAGGACCCTTTTTGGTGCTATATAGAACCTTTTTGAGAATGTACAACACATTCTCCTTCAGTCTGAAGAACCATTTCACTCAAATGATTCTTTGAATGTTCATGGTTCTATACAGACCATTGTCTTTGTTAAAGAACCCATTTTTTAAAAGAGTGTATGGAATATTACCTAACATATTATATTAATATATAGTAAGTATAATATATAATATTATAATAGGTTTAGGCCGGAATGCTCCTTTAATATCGGCTGATTTTATCGGCTAAATGATGTATCGGTCGGGCTCTAACGCAGCTACAGGCTCTCATTACGACTGAGCAGACTCGGTTCTCTCCGCGTTTCTGTTGCCGTCTCCCTACAGAGGTGTATCTCTATCTAAGCAGCGTCTCACAGCTGTGTGTGTGTGTGTGTTTGTCTCTGTGTGTGGGTGTGTAGTGAAGTCGATCCCTCTGGGCTTGGCGATGATGAAGATAATGAGGATGAGGAGCTGCTCTAGCTCCTGTGTGTTGAGTGCAGGAGAATGTCTGAGATGTAGCCTTCGTCTCCCGGCGAGCGTTCAGGCACGCGTGTGTCCCTTTGTGAGTGTGTGCTTGCGTGGGGACGAGGACGTTTCTGCTCCTGAGTGTGTGTGTGTGTGTGTGGAGACAGAGAGCTGTTGGAAGTTTCCAGAAGTCCCTCAGTGCTTGCCTCCCTGGTGTGTTTGATCCATACCTCTCTTTATCGTTCTCTCTTTCTTGCTTCTACAACTCTATTTACAGTCAGTCTGACTCGTAGGAATGCACACACACTTGTACTCGTGTGTGTGTAGGCATACATATTTACCTGTGTGTGAAAAGGCGTTGATTCGGGGGGGTTGTGGGTGTTTACACAAACACCAGAGTGCACACAAACATATGTTACATTTAATTAGCCACTAAACAAAGTCTAAACCTTTTAAAAGGTAAAACTCTGATATATACCATGATGCATATATGAGCTTGTCCCATTCCAAAACCATAGGCATTAATATGGAGCTGGTCCCCCTTTGCAGCTACAACAGCTTCCGCACTTCTGGGAATCTTCCTACATGACTTTGAAGAGTGGCTGTGGGAATCTGTGTCCATTCAGTCAGAAGAAGAGCATTTGTGAGGTCAGACACTGATGTTGGACGAGAAGGCCTGGCTCATAGTCTCTGTTCTAGTTCATCCCAAAGGTGTTCAGTGGGGTTGAGGTCAGGGCTCTGTGAGGGCCACTAGAATTCCTCCACAACAAACTGGTCACTCCATGTCTTTATGGAGCTGCTTTGTGCTCAGGGGATCAAAAATGTCTTTGTGTGCTGCATCGTTAACATCACCCATCACTGGAACTGAGGGGCCCAAAACCTGAAAACCAACCCCAGCCCATTATCCCTCCTCCACCAAACTTTACTGCTGGTATTGTGCATTCTGGTAGGTAATGTTCTCCTGACATCCACCAAACCCAGATTCATCATCAGACTGAGAGATAGTGAAGCATAATTTATAATTCCAGACAACACAGTTCTACTTCTCCAGAGTCCAGTGACAGTGCTTTATACCTCTCCAGCTGACGCTTGGCACTGCGCATAGTGATCTTAGACTTGTGTGCAGCTGCTCAGACATGGAAACCAGTTTCATGAAGCTCCTGATGCACAGTTCTTGTGTTGATGTTGCTTCGAGAGGCAATTTAGAGCTCTGTAGCGAGTAAAATAGAGGGTAGGTGGTTGTTTCGCCACTCAGCGGCTCTGCTCCGTGAGTTTGTGTGGTCTACTGCTGAGCGGCTGAGATGTTTTTGCTCCCATTTCTTAGTAATATCTCTTACAGTTGGCCGGGGCAGATCTAGCAGGGCAGACTGACTTGTGGCAGAGGTGGCATCTTATGACAGAGCACTGTTTAAATTCACTGACCTCTGCAGTGACCTCTGTTTGTCTATGGAGATGTCTGTGGAGGCTTTGTGTTTGATTTCAACCAGCTGTTAGCAATGGGTGTGGCTGAAACAGCTGGATTCAAGAATTAAGCGGGCTGCCACCTACTTCTGGCCATATGGAGTATTTTACAATGTGCCCATATAGATATTTATTCTGTGAAAGGTTCATTTCTAAAGATTTAGTGGCTTTATACTCATACGACACTCTTCATAGAGGCTACTAATAGGTCAAGTCACAGATTCGATATGATACGGTGGTGCATCATCAATTATACATGTTTTACATACTGCAAAAATAAAGAGTGTTAAAATATATGTAAAATAAAAGTTCACAAAGTTCATCAGTCCACACACATCACTCCTATTACACCAGTACAGGCTTAGCTGGTAAACTGGAACACCAAGTGGTTCAAATGACAGAAACATGCCAAATACATCCAAAGTAACCTTTAGGATGAGAACTGATGACTGAGCTGAAGAAACCATAGCATTCAATGAAGTTCAGTGTGTATGAAAGCACTGGAGTTAAATTATATCAGCCAATATAATCAGTTATTGTAATTTTAGGCACCTTATAATCAGTAAAATGTTTTTATTATATATAAACCCCAATTAAAGGGGAAGTCCACAGATTTTTCAAACTTTCTGCATGATTAAATCGTCAACCTGTCAACAATACCATTCAGAGCAGTTTGGTGCGAAACGTTTCATTCTAGAGAGAAAAAAAAATGAACAGTGGTGGTGATAGGAACCAGACGTCCACCTCTAAATCTCCCTCACAGAAAGTTCCTGCATTGGGTGGTTGTGAATTCACTTAATGGAGTGAATTGACTGCATGGAAAACAGTATTTTTGTGATACATTTTGTGGTATAAATGTTTGTTAATCAATTTATGTTAATCGATTTATGGTGGAGTGATACAAGAAAGGTGTTGTAAGGCAAAATAGTCCCTAAACCAAACTTACAAAACTTCTTATTTTCAGATTGACCATCAGATTTGACCATCATATACACAGTGCATAAATATAAATATAAATATATAAAAGCTCAGAAAGCATGTGTAGGTTCACTGGTGGTTGGGATAGTAAATAAACTGCCTATATTTGCTCTGTAGACATCAGGACGTCTGGTTCCTATCACCACCACTGTATATTTAGAGTTAGTAAGTTTCTCTACAAATGAACCATTTCTCACCAAATCGTCTGAATGACTTTGTTTCTATCTCAACCGGAAATTCCCCTTCAAGGTGACCATAAGAACAACTAAGCAAAGCAAATTTTCGAGGGAACCAAAACTGCATTTCGCTGCTTTCGGAACAAAATCTTGTATCTCCAAAACGGTAACTTTACAGGAGCAGGAAAAAACCTACTCTACTTTTAATGTAAGTCAATGGAACCAGACTTCTTTCCAAGTCTTTTTTGGCCATTTATTGTCATCCATCCTTCATGAAATTTACATACAACACAAAGGCCAACATGCATTTTCAAATGATGTCAAAAACTGAAAATCGACAAAAATGGATATACGAGGTTTTGTTCCGCAGCGATATACTCACTCACACTTAATCACACATGATATTAAAAAAGCCAGCAGCTGTTTTTTCCTTTTAAACAAACGAAAGGTTAAATTCTTTAATGTATAGCTGGCCCAGTGAGCCGGAAGTAAAAGCTACAAAACCTTTAAAAATCCAGTGTTCAAAAAATATCTCTGGGTTTTCATCCGAGCTCGTTTTCATCTTCCTGGTCTAAAGAGCGAACGGTCTTCACGGCTCACGCTCCAGCTGCAGTGTGTTATCTGCACGCTCGCTTTAGCCTCCTGTGTTGTAGCTAAATTCAACAGGTCGGCGAAAGCTGCACTCACTTCTGCCTTTCTCTTGGAAACATCTCTGCGTAGATGGCTCAGAGCCCACCTGATAAAAGAGTGAATGGACGCAGGAACGAAAAAATGAACGAGCGAGGAAGACGGGTGGGGGTGAATTAACAGAGAAAAAGCGTTAGAATGTCTCTGGAATGTATGACTCAATAGCTTTTGGAAGCTGGCCCACTTCGGCCAGGAAATGGGCTATAAAAGTGACTCCTGCATTCTCCGTTTCTTTTTCTTTCGCTCTCTCTCACTCACTCCTTCACTCCCTTCATTCTTCCCTCCCTCTTTCCTTTCCACACGCTCTCCATCTCTCCTCCCCTCTGCTTCCACCCCGGACGGCGTCCAAACTCCTGGATAACTTCATCGGGCCTGCTTCTAAAAGCAGACTCATCCCTCGCTCCCCTCCCTCTCCCTTTATCTCTGTTTATTCTAAAACTAATGCGCTCCCTTCGCTTGACCCTCTGCTTCTGCTCTCGGCCCTCCTCCATCCATCTTTTCCTTCTGAACGAGTTTGCGCCTCTATTTCGCATTCATCCCCCTCTCCCGCTCTCCCGCTGTCTCGCTCCCCCCACCCTTTCGTTTTTTCGCGACGTGGCTGCGCACTGCAGGATGACTTCATCTAGTCTAATTTCTGGCCTGTAATAAGCTCTAAATGGCAAAGCCGCCAGGGTCTGTAGAAGAATTAATAAGAGCCAATAAAGTGTGCCTGTGGGGGCAGCGAGCTCTCTTTAAGTAAACATTATGACTCCTCCAGGGGGTTGCATAGAGGGGGTTTGGGGGGTGGGGGGGTTTGGGGGTCCGAGCTTTGGCTTGATGAATCGTCCTGAAGCTGTGGGACGGGTAATTTGCTCCTTGATTCCGCACCAGTGGGGCTAATAGGGCCTCTACGCTTCATCTGTCTGATTGGATAAGTAAGCAAATATGTGTGTTGGTGTGTGTGTGTGTGTGTGTGTGTGTGTGTGTGTGTGTTGGTGTGTGTGTGTGTGTGTGTTGGTGTGTGTGTGTGTGTGTGTGTGTGTTGGTGTGTGTGTGTGTGTGTTGGTGTGTGTGTGTGTGTGTGTGTGTGTGTGTGTGTGTGTGTGTGTGTTTGTGTTGTGTGTGTGTTTGTGTTGTGTGTGTGTGTGTGTGTGTGTTGGTGTGTGAGTGTGCAGTTTCTTTAAACGTTAAAAAGCTTCTTCAAACCCTTATTTTCAAGAGATTGATAGTTTCTTTTGTGGCAGAAGCTTTTCGGCTCCTTTGCTTTGAACATTGTCCCTACATTGTAATTGCTGAAATGTCATAAATCATTAAATCTAAAGGAGGATATTTTGATGGATGTAGAATTTAAGAAAATCTCTTCTGTAAATAATCTGAAAGTAATATATCAGTTGTGTAGCTCTTACAGGCCTTCAAGTGGCTGAAGACCAAACATAACCATGACCACAGAAAAAATGAAAGGATACTGTATGTGGACACTTTAGAGGCTTCTCCAGAAAATGCTACAAGGAGAAGATTAGTGGACTGTGTCCGTATAGCCTCCACATTTCCAGAGTTCAGAACATACCAGTGCATGATATTTTGCAAAAAATATTAAACAAGGCTACCAAAACCACCAAACACACACACACACACACACACACACACACACACACACACACACACACACACACACATATGATGCTGAAGCTGCTTTTGTATTTGCCAGCTTCCACCTTAAATTTTCTGTTCCACCTTAAAGGGTTCATCAGTCACATTTAGGCACCTCATATAAAGAACCCAGCAGGAATAATGTAATGGGAAATCTTACCTGTTTGGGTTTTAGCTGGTTATCACTGCAGCAGTGATGACTCTGCTGAAAGTCGGTGACCTCTGCGCACTATGCCCCTCAGCATCCGCTGACCGCTCTGTCATTTTACGTGGCCGACCACTTCGTGGCTGAGCTGCTGTCGTTCCCAATCGCTTCCACTTTGTTATAATCCCACTGACAGTGGACTGTGGAATATTTAGTAGTGAGGAAATTTCCCAACTGGACTTGCTGCACAGGTGGTGTCCGATCACGGCACCACGCTGGAATTCACTGAGCTCCTGAGAACGACCCATTCTTTCACTAATGTCTGTAGAAGCAGTCTGCAGGCCGAGGGGCTCGGCTTTATACACCTGTGGCCATGGAAGTGACTGGAACACCTGGATTCAGTCATCTGGATGGGGGAGTGAGGACTTCTGGAAATATAGTGTATACATATATTCACATATATCACCTTATTGTCTGAAAAGATCAAAGGCTCTCAGCTTTGATAAGGTTAATGTGGGCCTCTTGAGTAATAAACCAGGGCGGTCAGATGAACAGGAGACTATGACTACACTGTGGTGTCCAGCACCTGTTGGGAGTCTCTGTTGGGCGTCTGTTTTTGACAAGCAGAGCTCTGGGGACACGAGCAGGGGACCCCTTTTTAAACCGTACCAGGCCTGCCACCGCCTGGCGCTTGATCCCAGTCAGCGCAGACAGTGTGAGTGTGTGTGCGAGTGTGTGAGGGAGACACAGTTTTCATCAGCAAAGAAATTCCTCCCTTCACTCATCAGCTCCCTGGGGTGCCCTCACACACACACACACACACTGTACGCACTGGAGACACACACACACACACACACACACACACACACACACACACACACACACACATATATATTCACACAGTCTCCCTTTGGACTTTTAGACTCGACATCTGTCACACAGGCATGAAGAGGGAGTTTGACGCATGCACACAACAAGGAAACCACAATCTTGTGTGTTCTAGAGCCCAGTGGAACACCTTGACCTCACCTGAATCTGGTCCCAAAGGCCAGGTGTCACCACTTATAACATCTCTGACCCCCCCAGCCAGCCCTCTGTGGTTCATTTTGGGCCAGACATCAACTCTCCATCACACACAGACTGAGTGTGGAATATAGCTTGACCTCCAGAGGAACATGTCACAGTGCCCCGCTCAGCATTTCACCATTACTACATTAAATGAAAAGAGGCCTTTTATGTTTTCCTGGAGGTTCTCTTTCTTTTAGTATGTTGTACCTTTATGTGCATGTAAACGGTCAGGAAATTCCCAAAGCTCAGCGTTCCCTCCAGAGGGAGAACCTCTCTCCCACAGAATCCACTTTTCTCAGCTGCTGAAACGCCTCATTGGAATTCCAGCCCTTTTGTTACAGGAAGACATCATCTCGTAACACAGTCCTTACTGCCCGCCTACAGGCTGCAGGACAGGGGCGGAACCTGGAGGGGCAGAACCACTCTGAAGGCTGACCAATCAGAACAGAGTGGACGAGCTGACCAATCAGACCAACCAGAGCACTGGGCTCATCTGGAGGTGGAGCTTAAGGACACAGGAGCTCTAACAAAGCGTTTCAGACAGAGGGTGAATAGAGATGAGCAGTATGAGGAAAATTATATTTTCGGAACATTTGAGGCCTGTAGATCTTTTACAGTAGACCCCAGAAATATAATTATGACCACTGAAAATGAGCTTAAGCTTAAAGCAGCATCAAGACCTGTGGCTTGAAATTTACACAGAGAAAAGCATCCGAATAGATAAAGAGACAAATGCTTGCGGTCCGTTACCTCCACTAACGTCACTAGTCTGGTCATTCAGCTTGAAAACGGCGAGTTTGTGGAGTAGTCAGCTGATACCAAGTATAATAAGTGATGTCGAAAGTTTTATTTTATTAAACGTGTATGAGTAGAGTGTCAAAATGAACTTGAACTTCACGTTAATTGGCATTCCTTGCTTCAGCAGCTCTCTGCTACGTGACGCGGTGTTGTATAAGCGGACGTTCGGCGTAAAACGCAGTTTTGCCTGTCGGTTTGTTGTTAAAGTTTCCTTCATTTGCACTGAGGCTACAGGGCTAATGCAAGTGAAGTAAGGAAGCAAAGAACACTTACACTCTACGCGCCTTGCGGGGCCGAAGGGGCCAAATTCTGGGGGAGAACTTGTTAAAGTTTTGGTGATGGATCACCGTGAAATCTGCCACTAGGAGGCAAGTTCTGCCTCCTCTAAAGTGCAACCCAAGTTCATTTGGACTGAGCCCTCTTAACGTGCGTGGTACAGTCCATAATACAAGCACAACAAGCCAGATAGTGGATTGCTGTTTGTGGGATAATGGAACCGTTTTTCCGTCGCAAGAGGTGCCAGATTGGTAGAAATTTCACGCTCAGTGTTTTCTCACCCTAATAAGAACATGTTCCCACCCAATTTTCAAAAATTTCTCATGATTGTCCCCATGACATCACGTCTGGCCCCACAAAGCCAGTAACTGCAGGCCTCATTACTCACTGACTTCCAACAAGACAACAAGAGTTAATCTTAAATAGACTTTCAAATATTGTTTCTGACACAGCAGGACGTACTGTTAACTTCACACGTAAAAAGACGGTTCTTTAGGGGTTCTGTAGTAAAGAACATGGTTCTAATTACAATTCGGAGTTCTATATAGAACCTTGTCCATGCTTAAATGCTTATATTGCTCCTGAAACAGGACGTACTGTTCACTACACACTTTAAAATGATGAGTTCAGTCTTGCGACTGATGTATAATTCTGTTATTTATGGTTCTTTATAGCACCTTTATGAAAATGCTCCTATGTAGCACCAAAAATGGTTCTGCTGTTGTTATGATGTCAAGCTTGTAACCGTAGAAGAACCCTCTCTGGCGGAATATCGGCCCATTTTCACATTCGCCCTCAATCTGAAGAACCATTTCACCATGCAGAGAACCATTTAAGTGGGAGAAAGATCTCATGGTTCTAAATAGAACCAGTTACTTTACTACAGAAGCCTTGAAGAATCATCTTTTTTAAGCAGCTGCATAAATGGAAGGTGTGTATGGACAAAATTGTCCCCACTTTGTCCACCTAAAGGTGAAGAGTTCAAGTTTTATCTCACTTCTTCCAGTTTTTCCGAGAGAACAGAAAAGGCCTTTGTGAACAGATGGAGTCAGGAGCTTTTGTGAGAGTGAGAGGGTGATGTACCACTCTGGGGGAAATAACGAACAACAGAACCTTATCGTTGGTTGCTTTACGTCTTCTGAGTCTGTCCTTTCCCCTCTCTGCTCCTCCTTATGAGCTGCCTTATGAAGCAACTCAAGGCAGAACAAACAGGCAAACAACGGCGTTAATAAGCCAAGGAGCCGGCGCTCGCTAGAGGTTTCTCATTGTCGGGCTGCTTTTCTTCCTCTCTTATCTCCCGAGCAGCGGGCGCTGAAGAGGGGCCGTGTAAGCATTAAGATTACATCGTCGCGCGTTTGTTACTCAGGAACGCAGGACGCACTGGGCTCATTCTGCGGTAAAAGCTCCTCGGCATCCCTTTCTGTACCGTGTCTCTGTTCCTCAGAGGGAGAACGAGAGAAGGAGAGATGGAGAGCGAACGAAAGGGGAAGAAAAAGAGAGGCTAATCTCATTACCGCCCCACACGGCACTTACCAGGGGGACGGCAACGCCTGCATCATTCGTCCTTGAAACATCCACCTCGCTCCCCGGCACCTCCTCCTCACACTCATCAAGGCTGATTTATACTTCATGTAAATGAACTGATAAATCAATGTGATCAGTTATTAATCTCAGCGTTACTGAGCTCTGCTAAAGCCTGAGTAGACTGATAAATCAATGTGATCGGTTATTAATCTCAGTGTTACTGAGCTCTGCTAAAGCCTGAGTAGACTGATAAATCAATTTGATCGGTTATTAATCTCAGTGTTACTGAGCTCTGCTAAAGCCTGAGTAGACTGATAAATCAATGTGATCAGTTATTAATCTCAGCGTTACTGAGCTCTGCTAAAGTCTGAGTAGACTGATAAATCAATGTGATCGGTTATTAATCTCAGTGTTACTGAGCTCTGCTAAAGTCTGAGTAGACTGATAAATCAATGTGATCGGTTATTAATCTCAGCGTTACTGAGCTCTGCTAAAGTCTGAGTAGACTGATAAATCAATGTGATCGGTTATTAATCTCAGTGTTACTGAGCTCTGCTAAAGTCTGAGTAGACTGATAAATCAATGTGATCGGTTATTAATCTCAGCGTTACTGAGCTCTGCTAAAGTCTGAGTAGACTGATAAATCAATGTGATCGGTCATTAATCTCAGTGTTACTGAGCTCTGCTAAAGTCTGAGTAGACTGATAAATCAATGTGATCGGTTATTAATCTCAGCGTTACTGAGCTCTGCTAAAGCCTGAGTAGACTGATAAATCAATGTGATCGGTTATTAATCTCAGTGTTACTGAGCTCTGCTAAAGCCTGAGTAGACTGATAAATCAATGTGATCGGTTATTAATCTCAGTGTTACTGAGCTCTGCTAAAGCCTGAGTAAACTGATAAATCAATGTGATCAGTTATTAATCTCAGCGTTACTGAGCTCTGCTAAAGCCTGAGTAGACTGATAAATCAATGTGATCGGTTATTAATCTCAGTGTTACTGAGCTCTGCTAAAGCCTGAGTAGACTGATAAATCAATGTGATCGGTTATTAATCTCAGCGTTACTGAGCTCTGCTAAAGCCTGAGTAGACTGATAAATCAATGTGATCAGTTATTAATCTCAGTGTTACTGAGCTCTGCTAAAGCCTGAGTAGACTGATAAATCAATGTGATCGGTTATTAATCTCAGTGTTACTGAGCTCTGCTAAAGTCTGAGTAGACTGATAAATCAATGTGATCGGTTATTAATCTCAGTGTTACTGAGCTCTGCTAAAGTCTGAGTAGACTGATAAATCAATGTGATCGGTTATTAATCTCAGTGTTACTGAGCTCTGCTAAAGCCTGAGTAGACTGATAAATCAATGTGATCGGTTATTAATCTCAGTGTTACTGAGCTCTGCTAAAGTCTGAGTAGACTGATAAATCAATGTGATCGGTTATTAATCTCAGTGTTACTGAGCTCTGCTAAAGTCTGAGTAAACTGATAAATCAATGTGATCAGTTATTAATCTCAGCGTTACTGAGCTCTGCTAAAGTCTGAGTAGACTGATAAATCAATGTGATCAGTTATTAATCTCACCGTTACTGAACTCTGCTAAAGCCTGAGTAGACTGATAAATCAATGTGATCAGTTATTAATCTCAGTGTTACTGAGCTCTGCTAAAGCCTGAGTAGACTGATAAATCAATGTGATCGGTTATTAATCTCAGCGTTACTGAGCTCTGCTAAAGCCTGAGTAGACTGATAAATCAATGTGATCGGTTATTAATCTCAGTGTTACTGAGCTCTGCTAAAGTCTGAGTAGACTGGTAAATCAATGTGATCGGTTATTAATCTCAGCGTTACTGAGCTCTGCTAAAGTCTGAGTAGACTGATAAATCAATGTGATCGGTTATTAATCTCAGTGTTACTGAGCTCTGCTAAAGCCTGAGTAGACTGATAAATCAATTTGATCGGTTATTAATCTCAGTGTTACTGAGCTCTGCTAAAGCCTGAGTAGACTGATAAATCAATGTGATCAGTTATTAATCTCAGCGTTACTGAGCTCTGCTAAAGTCTGAGTAGACTGATAAATCAATGTGATCGGTTATTAATCTCAGCGTTACTGAGCTCTGCTAAAGCCTGAGTAGACTGATAAATCAATGTGATCAGTTATTAATCTCAGCGTTACTGAGCTCTGCTAAAGTCTGAGTAGACTGATAAATCAATGTGATCGGTTATTAATCTCAGTGTTACTGAGCTCTGCTAAAGTCTGAGTAGACTGATAAATCAATGTGATCGGTTATTAATCTCAGTGTTACTGAGCTCTGCTAAAGTCTGAGTAGACTGATAAATCAATGTGATCAGTTATTAATCTCAGCGTTACTGAGCTCTGCTAAAGTCTGAGTAGACTGATAAATCAATGTGATCGGTTATTAATCTCAGCGTTACTGAGCTCTGCTAAAGTCTGAGTAGACTGATAAATCAATGTGATCGGTTATTAATCTCAGCGTTACTGAGCTCTGCTAAAGTCTGAGTAGACTGATAAATCAATGTGATCGGTTATTAATCTCAGCGTTACTGAGCTCTGCTAAAGCCTGAGTAGACTGATAAATCAATGTGATCAGTTATTAATCTCAGTGTTACTGAGCTCTGCTAAAGCCTGAGTAGACTGATAAATCAATGTGATCGGTTATTAATCTCAGTGTTACTGAGCTCTGCTAAAGCCTGAGTAGACTGATAAATCAATGTGATCGGTTATTAATCTCAGTGTTACTGAGCTCTGCTAAAGTCTGAGTAGACTGATAAATCAATGTGATCAGTTATTAATCTCAGCGTTACTGAGCTCTGCTAAAGTCTGAGTAAACTGATAAATCAATGTGATCAGTTATTAATCTCAGCGTTACTGAGCTCTGCTAAAGCCTGAGTAGACTGATAAATCAATGTGATCAGTTATTAATCTCAGTGTTACTGAGCTCTGCTAAAGCCTGAGTAGACTGATAAATCAATGTGATCGGTTATTAATCTCAGTGTTACTGAGCTCTGCTAAAGTCTGAGTAGACTGATAAATCAATGTGATCGGTTATTAATCTCAGTGTTACTGAGCTCTGCTAAAGCCTGAGTAGACTGATAAATCAATGTGATCAGTTATTAATCTCAGTGTTACTGAGCTCTGCTAAAGCCTGAGTAGACTGATAAATCAATGTGATCGGTTATTAATCTCAGCATTACTGAGCTCTTCTAAAGCCTGAGTAGACTGATAAATCAATGTGATCGGTTATTAATCTCAGTGTTACTGAGCTCTGCTAAAGCCTGAGTAGACTGATAAATCAATGTGATCAGTTATTAATCTCAGTGTTACTGAGCTCTGCTAAAGCCTGTGTAGACTGATAAATCAATGTGATCAGTTATTAATCTCAGCGTTACTGAGCTCTGCTAAAGCCTGAGTAGACTGATAAATCAATGTGATCGGTTATTAATCTCAGCGTTACTGAGCTCTGCTAAAGCCTGAGTAGACTGATAAATCAATGTGATCGGTTATTAATCTCAGTGTTACTGAGCTCTGCTAAAGCCTGAGTAGACTGATAAATCAATGTGATCGGTTATTAATCTCAGTGTTACTGAGCTCTGCTAAAGCCTGAGTAGACTGATAAATCAATGTGATCAGTTATTAATCTCAGCATTACTGAGCTCTGCTAAAGCCTGAGTAGACTGATAAATCAATGTGATCGGTTATTAATCTCAGTGTTACTGAGCTCTGCTAAAGCCTGAGTAGACTGATAAATCAATGTGATCAGTTATTAATCTCAGCATTACTGAGCTCTGCTAAAGCCATTACTTTCATTTTAAAAAATATGTTGATTGAAAGAATAATTCTAGTATTTATTTAGGTTGAATCAAATTAGTCAATTTCCTTTTTATCACATGAAGTAATTGTTTTAAGTTGATCTGATGAGCCATTTATTAACAGTGCATGTAAATCATAATGTAGAATATTATTTAGGGCTAGCTGCATAATGTGTTCATTAGTGTTCCAAATTGTTGGTGATTTAATAAAATTCAGATTTCTTTACTCTTTTTTTATTATGCACCCCCATCTACCAAAGAAAACAAACAACACAAGTGGTATGAATCAGTCGGTGGCTGACAGCATTTTGAAATGCTTGTGCACTTATTATATTAAAATATCAAATTATATGCACCTTTCTTAAAACAAGCTAAATCATCTGCCAATATTGTGAGATAATTTTATGTAGCCTCTTCAGCTCCTCGGGACCACCGGTGGGTCCAAAACGCACCCGGTCATGTTCTCCATAACGTTCATGCTCCATAAGCTCCATTCAGAAGCTGGGCGTCGTGTGAGGCTGTAGCTCTTCTCTCCAGTCTAATAGACGGTGACGTCATTTTAAACCCTTATAATAAAAGAAGCTGAACTCAGTTTGTTTTTCTACTGAAAGTCGACCCGTTTTTCCCCAAATCTGGGCTCTAAACTATAAACAGACGGCGTCTCTTCAGTGATCTGCTCTGGAAACATCACTTTTAGAGAACAACACAAAGAGCGGCGGAGATTTTTGGCTTTCAGCAGTAAATTGTGAGCATGTAGTGAAATGTGGAGATCAGAAAACACACGTTCTGATCATCTGAGGGGCTTTTAAAATAAATAAATAAGCAAATAAAATAAAAATCTACATTTATTTCATGCAGTTACTGAATAATTTGCCTTACAATTTGGTCATGAAAATCCAGGTGGACAAACCAAAATAAGAATATTACCTAAAATAAGTAAAAATGTCTAGAAATAAGGAAAATAATCTTACACTAATCTCAACAGCAGAATTATTAGATTTATTGATTATATTTAAGATCATTTTATTTGTCAGGACACCATTGTTTCCAGTGAAAAATTCCAGATCTGACCCAAACTGTGGATTTGAAGAATTATTACAGCCACCATCATGGAATACGTCACTGAACACATTCGGGACAGTGCAGTGCATTCAGTATTCAGCCCTCACTACCCTGACGCCGGCGTCTGCGCGTGGCGTCGCACGTGTTCTCAGATATGCAGGAATCTCTTGAGCGATGTCTGTTATACGGGCTGGGCGCACGCTCGCTATTCCCTCAGTAACTTCCAGCTTCCCTTCATCTCTCCTCAACTTCTGCCCTCGTTCCTGCAGGTCTTCCTCCTGCTCCCTCTCTCACCCTTCGTTTTGCCTTGTTCTCCTTTTTTTTAATCTCCCTCTCCTCCCAGGTTCTCGGGATCCCTCTGGTGAGGTGCAGTGGTGTTGATAGGTGTCAGATGAAGGATTTGGGAACGGGCTGATGTAATGATGATGAATGCGGTGCTGTTCGCCTCCTCTCTCCACAGGGAGCCGGGAGAACAGAGCCTCGTTGTGATGCGAACCCAAACCGCCGTATCCGCAGGCTCAGTCGGAGCCATTACCCAGGACCCCCATACCCTCATCCAAGACCCCCATGCGCATATCAAATGCATGTGTCACCGCGATCTGTGCCATGTCTTACAGAAATGTGCTTGGATTGGATTTTTACCTCCGACCCAGATTTTGAGTGCTGGCCGTTCCCAAATTTAGACAGGAATACCGTAATCTCACCCAGTGCGACAATAAACCCACGTGGCCGAGCCCTAAATCTCAGCCTAGATGGTTTTCGATAAACTGCTCAAAGCGTTAAATGGACCTTTCTTCTTGGGAAGAATGGAAGGAAGAATAACAAATGCCTTCACACATAATGATGGAGATGGACGCCTTAAGAAGAAGAAGGAAAAAAAAAAAAAACGATATTTTAATCACAATATGCAAAGCAGTCAAAAGTTTATTCTGTTGTTTGACTTTGATGTCCCGCTTGCCACTGACTTTCAACTCCTTGCTTTTCTCACCAGAGCGTATAATTTATGTTAAATTGATTTGCCTAATGTGCTTAAAATAAGAATCTTTTTTTTCTTCTTGGGAGCAGTTCTGAATTGTGGTATTTTAAACCTGGTTAATCGCCTCTCTTTTCTCTGAGTGAGGATTACGGGCCGGCACCCATAAAGAGAACGCCCTTCCTCTCTCTCTCACCGCTAATTGGGTGTGGGACTCCATCAGAGGGAGGAATAAACATTAATATGAAAAAATTTACATTTATTTTGGGCAGCGTCAGCCACCGAACAGAGGTTTTAAACGCAGTCCATTGTGTGGAGCTTAGTGGTGTTTGAATAGCAGGCTATTGTTCGCCGGCTTCGTTTAAGAGCCCTACGCTCGTCTGCTCGGTTCTCCTCACTTCACGTTACGCGGGTTGCGTCGTGGTCGACCTACACACTTTCAAGTACACCTGAACTTTGTTCAGGGTTGTGTGGAACCAGGACGAGGCCCCATTTAACCCCTAAGAGGTGCAGTTTTCACCTGAAATAACAACAGCATGGAAATGAAAATGAGCTGTTTCTCCAATTCTCACAAACCTTTCAATAAAAATCACATTTGTATGGAGCCCAGCTGGTGACATCCTGTAGAAATAAAAGTAATGCGTGGCCACGACTTAGTAAGGCGTGGGAATGAGATAAGTAAGTCATGCCATGCCATATTAACGCATGGGAACAAGATCCTAATGCACAGCCACATGTCCCACGCTGTACTCAGTCATGTCCACGACTTGGTCATCTCATTCCCATGCCTTATTAAGTCGTGACCACGCATTAAGATCTCGTTCCCACTTGTTAATAAGGTGTGGCCACCCATTATTTTTATTTCTATAAGATTTCACCAGCGGGGCTGGAGGAGCTATTTTGTACGGAGCCCCGCTGATGACATCCTGTATAATGAAAATAATGCATGGCCACAATTTAGTAAGGTGTGGGAACAAGATATTGAAGTCATGGCCATGACTTAGTTAGGCTTGGGAATGAGGTTCTAATGCATGGCCATGACTCAGAAAGGCAAGATCCTCCCTCCCACACCTTACTAAGTCATGACCACTATTTAGTGTGACCACTACTTAGTGTGGAGCTTACTAAGTTGTGGCCACTTATTATTTTAATTTATACAGGATTTATATTCATGCAGGATGTCACAAGCAGGGCTACGTTACGTAAAATAGCATGTTTATTAAGCGTGTAATTACATAATTACTTTTGAATGCTACTCTCATAGACAGTGGTTCTGTGTAGAACCATGAACATTCAAAGAACCGTTTACAAAATTTCAGTGTTAGCACCAAAACAGATTTGTCTGTTGTAACAAGCCAGACATCATAACTTAATAGAAGAACTTTTTTGGTTCTACATAGAACTATTTTCAGAACGGTTCTCTATAGAACCATGCAAATGGTTCTTTGAGTGTTCAAAATTCTACGTAGAACCATTTTCTTTACTAAAGAACCCTTAAAGAACCTTCTTTCAAGAGTGTGTAGAACCATTAACAAAGAACTCGTGCTTTAATGGTTCTCTGCATAGCGGAATGGTTCTTCACATTGATAGAGAATGTGTTGTAGCTGGTTCTACATTATGGTGCTACGTATGGAACGCGTTTTGAAAAAGGTTCTATATAGAACGGTATAAAACACATTCTCCATCAATCTGAAGAACAATTTTACCTCGTAAAGAATCTTTTTATCATGTCAAGGGTTCTTTGAGTGTTCATGGTTCTATGTAGAACCATTTTCTTCACTAAAGAACACTTGACGAACTGTCTTTTTTGAGAGTGTGTTCTCTCAATGGTTCTCTCAAATGGTTCTTCAGACTGATGGAGAGTGTGTTGTATGTGGTTCTGTTTTAGAGAATTTTTGAAAAGGGTTCTGTGTAGGACCAAAATGGGTTCTGCTATTGTGACAGTGCCAAACGTCAATATAGAACCACATATAACACGTTCTCCATCGAGCATTTTACTGCGCAAAAAAACAACTAAACATGCAAATAGTACTTTGAGTGTTCATGGTTCTATATAGAACCATTTTTTTACTAAAGAACCCGTTAAGAGCGTATGGCAAAACGGCTATGAGCTTCTTGGGGGTAAATGCAATTGATTTTGCAAAGGATTGTGGAATGAATTATGTGCCGTGTGTCGCATGGCTGTTGGAACCAAACCTCGCATTTCCAAATAGGCCGTTTAACAGGAGTTTTAATAGAAGTTAAGGGAATTTTTCTTTTATTTCAAGTAGTTTTAGACCATTTCTATCCATCCATTCATCGTTCTCCTACCAGCCGGTGGTTTCAAATTACGTCAAAAACTGAAAAATGACAAAAGTGGGGAGGTTTTTTCATGACAGCGAGGATAAAAGCGGTACAGCTCCAGGGTTAAAAACCTCCGAGAGTTAAACCGTGTGGTGCAGAATGAAGGGCGAGGGTGTAAAAGAGGGAGGAAGAGGAGAGGGATGCTCTGTTGGAGCACCTGTGGGATTAGGTGGCGGTGAACAGGGGTCAAGGGGGCTTACGGCTAGCGGGGAGAGTCCTGGTCTTAATTGGACCCTCCGCCGGGCCGAGAGCACAAAGGGAAGCGCCCGCCACGCTCGAGTGGACGGGAGCTGCGAATGTTTGCTTTTCCAAAGGAATGTTTATACCCGTGATCTCTCTTCTCCACTCTCTCTCTACCTCTCTCGCCCCCCCGTCTCTCTCTCCATGCGCCCCTCTCCACGTCTGAGCTTAGCTTTCCTGTCTTTCTCTCTCTTTTTTCTCCCCTCTTTCTGGATCACCGAGGGATTGAAGAGGAGGTGGAAAACCGGGGGTTCAAACACACACAGCCAAACGCACCCGTGTGTCAGAAGGCCAGTCAATATCAGGCATAAAGGACTCTCTCTCTCTCTCTCTCTCTCTCTCTCTCTCTCTCTCTCTCTCTCTCTCTCTCTCTCTCCTCTGCTCTACTGCGGCGCAGAACTGCTGGATGGTGTGTAATGTGAAAGCGATGGATCTAACTTTGGGGCTCTGTTCGTCTGATCCCCCCCCCACACTCTCTCTCTCAGACAGCCTGTCAGCGCCGGAGCGCCTCACCCGTCCACAGCAACCGCGCTTACCGCCAGACCAAAGCCGGCCGGCTGTGTTCTTCTAGCCGGGGTCAGAATCGATCGTCAGGCTGTGAACTCGCCCCAGCTAGTGGCCAGAGCTCTACTCTCTGCCTTTAACCCTTAGACGCTCTGAGCGCTTCGTGTTGCTTTTCTGGGCCATTTAAATGTGTTTACACCAACAACACACTCTTCAAGAGATGGTACTTCAAGGGTTCTTCAGTAAAACAATGCTTCTGTATAGAACCATGGACACTCAGAAACATTGTACACATTTCATAGAGGTGAAATGGTTCTTCAGGATATCGTAGATGTTTCTATAGAGCACCAAAAAGGGTTCTTCTGTTGTCAAGCTAGAGCACATTCCCCAAGACTTCTTAGAACCATTCCATCACTTTAATTATGCGTAGGGTATTTGAGCATTTATGGTTCTATATAGAACCATTTTCTTTGCTAAAGAACCCCAGTTCTGTGTAGAACCAAAAATGGTTCTTCTATAGTGAGAAGCTTGACATTGTGACAATAGTAGAACCATGTGCAACACATTCTGCATCAACCTGAAGAACCATGCAAAGAAACATTTAATCATGAAAAGGGTTATTTGAGCATTCATGGTTCTATATAGAGCCATTTTCTTTACTAGAACTGTTTCACTACACTTTTAAAAAAGGTGGTTCTCCAGGGTTTCTTTGGTAAATAAAATGGTGCTAGGAACATGAAAACTCTAAGAACCCTATGAAAAGTTAAAGTGGTGAAATAGTTCTTCAGATTGATGAAGAATGTGCTGTAGATGGTAGATAGAACCTATTTGAAAAGGATTCTACATACCACCAACAAGGGTTCTATAGTGACAAGCTTGACATTTTAGTAGACAATAGTAGAACCCTTTTTGGTGCTACACAGAACCATATACAACACATTCTCCATCAATCTGAAGAACCATGCAAAGAACCAGTTAATCTTGCAAAGGGTTCTTTGAGTGTTCATGGTTCTATATAGAACTATTTTCTTTATTAAAGAATCCTGGCTCTGTATAGCACCAAAAGGGTTCTTCTGTTGTTACAAGCTTGACATCGTAACAGTAATGGAACCATTTTTGGTGCTATATAGAACTATTTTATTACACTCTTGAAAAGGGTTCTGTAGTAAAGAGAATGGTTCTATTTTGGACCATGACTTCTAGATGGAACCATTTCATGGCTCTTGGCATGGTGGAATGGTTCTTCAAATTTATGAAAAATGGAATTTTTGGAAATGGTTCCACACTGGCACTGAAGAACCCTTTTACCATGCAATGAACCTTTTCATCAGCGTGTTCATAGTTTTATTTAGAACCAGTTTCTCTACTAAAGAACCCTTGGAGAACCATCTTTTGAGAGTGTACAGTTAGTGATGTGAGGAGCTCCATTTACAGTTTGCCTTCTGTCTTGTTTCAGACATTAAAACAGGTTTTAATTTTCCACAGAACAAAATAACACCTTTATAAATTTCATACAGTAATAAAATATCAGTAACACTTTCTATGACTGTCACATTTGCAAGCATCTATAAACACATTTATAATATGTTATAATGCCTTCATAAGGTATCGTAACCATGGTTATAGATATTAATAAAAATACACTGAATTACACTTTATAGCCGTGTTTATTATACATTATGAATTGTTAATATAAAGCATTATAAGTAGTATTAATAAGAGGTCAGTCCCAGCTTGGAGAGTGTAAAGTAAAGACAAATACAGAGTTTATTTACACCCTGAGATTTCCTGTATTTTATTTGAGTGTAAAGTGGAGTGAAGACCTGGAGAGGGAGGGGTGAGATAGTCGAGTGCTGTCATTGTAATTCGTTCCCTCACTAGTTCTATCGTCAAGTGCTAGAACCCTTCACTCTGTACCACTACACTACACTACAGTACAGTAATGCTGATTTCTGCTGGTGTTCTATTGGATATGCAGTGTTAAGTCAGTGTCAGGCTAACGGTGGTGCACATTAACAGTGGTGAACATTAACAGTGGTGAACATAAAAGGTGGTGCACATTAAAGGTGGTGCACAGTAACGGTGGTGTACATTAACAGTGGTGAACATTAACCTTGGTGCACATTAACGATGGTGAACATTAACGGTGGTGCACATTAACAGTGGTGCACATTAACAGTGGTGTACATTAACAGTGGTGAACATTAACAGTGGTGTACATTAACAGTGGTGAACATTAACGGTGGTGTACATTAACAATGGTGAACATTAATGGTGGTGAACATTAAAGGTGGTGAACATTAACAGTGGTGAACATTAACAGTGGTGCACATTAACAGTGGTGCACATTAACGGTGGTGAACATTAACGGTGGTGCACATTAACAGTGGTGCACATTAACAGTGGTGCACATTAACGGTGGTGCACATTAACAGTGGTGAACATTAACGGTGGTGCACATTAACGGTGTTGAACATTAGCAGTGGTGCACATTAACGGTGGTGAACATTAGCAGTGGTGCACATTAACGGTGGTGAACATTAACAGTGGTGCACATTAACGGTGGTGCACATTAACAGTGGTGTACATTAACAGTGGTGCACATTAACAGTGGTGACCATTAACAGTGGTGAACATTAACGGTGGTGCACATTAACGGTGGTGCACATTAACAGTGGTGCACATTAACGGTGGTGCACATTAACAGTGGTGAACATTAGCAGTGGTGCACATTAACGGTGGTGAACATTAGCAGTGGTGTACATTAACAGTGGTGAACATTAACAGTGGTGAACATTAACAGTGGTGCACATTAACGGTGGTGAACATTAACGGTGGTGCACATTAACGGTGGTGAACATTAACGGTGGTGAACATTAACAGTGGTGCACATTAACAGTGGTGAACATTAACAGTGGTGAACATTGACAGTGGTGAACATTAACAGTGGTGCACATTAACAGTGGTGCACATTAACAGTGGTGCACATTAACGGTGGTGAACATTAACGGTGGTGCACATTAACGGTGGTGACCATTAACGGTGGCGAACATTAACGGTGGTGAACATTAACAGTGGTGCACATTAACAGTGGTGCACATTAACGGTGGTGAACATTAACGGTGGTGCACATTAACGGTGGTGACCATTAACGGTGGCGAACATTAACGGTGGTGAACATTAACAGTGGTGAACATTAACAGTGGTGCACATTAACGGTGGTGACCATTAACAGTGGCGAACATTAACAGTGGTGAACATTAACAGTGGTGCACATTAACAGTGGTGAACATTAACAGTGGTGCACATTAACAGTGGTGAGCATTAACAGTGGTGAACATTAACAGTGGTGCACATTAACAGTGGTGAACATTAACAGTGGTGCACATTAACAGTAGTGAACATTAACAGTGGTGAACATTAACAGTAGTGAACATTAACAGTGGTGAACATTAACAGTGGTGAACATTAACAGTGGTGAACATTAACGGTGGTGCACATTAACAGTGGTGAACATTAACAGTGGTGAACATTAACAGTGGTGAACATTGACTTTCCCACATTGGGTGAAACTCTGATGTTGCTCTAGTTTAAACTCTGACATTTGAAGCCTGTAATGAGTTTTATTGTGTTTTATTGTTTCAGTAAATCCTTCAGTAAATTCTTCAACTTGAAGCCTCAGTCTGAACCCTGGAGGAGGCTTTAGTCCAGCATGCTCCACTTTACTGAGAGCGGACTAATACAGCTTATGAGCTCTTATAATGTGTTATGAACAGCGCTTATAATGCATTATGTTAACACTTCATAATAAGCATGGCTATAGCCTGTAATGCATTTTTATAAATATTTATAGTTATGTTTATGATGCCTTATGAATGCATTATAACATGCTATGAATGTGGTTATAGATACTTACAAACGTGACCTTCATAGAAAGTGTTACCAAAATATCTCCTTCTGCTCAGGAGCAACAATGTGGTCTGGATGAAGTTTGAATTGCAGGATTTCTGCGCTTGTTTCCGTGAGCTACAAGTCCGAAACGATCAGTATCATCTTTTGTCGGCTTAAAGGAATGAAAACACGCTAAACTCTGATTGGGTTACTCTTTATTTTACTCACGCTGAGCTCTCAGAAGCTGCTGCTGTGGAGTATTGACTGCTGTGCCTGTATTCATATGGGTGTGATTAAGGGAAGAACTTGAGTTTAATATGTTTTTGATTGGTTTTGTGTGTGTGTGTGTGTGTGTGTGTGTGCCGGGGGAGGGGGGGGGTGCAGGGGTTGAGGGGGTTATTGGGTTGTTGTTTTTCTTTTTTTTATTATTTTTTTTTTGTTCGGTAAACCAGGATTGCTTGCAGATGTTGTTTGAAAATCTAAAGGCTGAGAAAAAAAAAAAGCCTAAATAAACAAAGCGGCTGTAACCCCCCCCTCCCCCTCCATAACCCCCCTCAGCTTTTATAGAGTATGGTTACACCCCTCCTCTTGGGACTTAAGCCTTTATAACTTCAATAGCCGTGTTGTAAGACCCAGTCAGCTACCACTGCACTGCTCATAACTCCTGTCAAAGACACTGAAGATGATTAGAAATGCTGTTCGGTGCCGTTACAGAGTCAAACAGATGCAGACTAAACATCTCGACCAATTAAAGCTGAATTACAGAGAGCAGAATCCACGCTATATTCCAGCCCAGGAGCTTTTTCCCCTCCTTTAATATCCAACAGCGTCTGGGTTTTTCCTTATAGCAGCTCGGCACTATCCTAAAAAATCCCTCAGCCTTTCAGTGGGAAACTTTCAAATGTTTTTCCCCCCAACTTGTTGCAATAAAACGTAATCCTAGTCCACATGAGGGCCGTCCTTTCTATTCATGCGGACCCCTAGCGACATTTTAAATTCCTCTTGGAAAAGGTTTTGGCTGTATTCCTAGCTGGCTGGCAAATCTGTAACCGAGTCAGAAAGAATCCTCTCTTTTTATTTATTTATTTATTTACTTACTTTTTTTGTGGCCCGCGAATGGAGCTCTGTGGAACCCCTCTCTTGAACAGCCTTCTTGGCTGAACCCAAAAGAACCAGAGAGCCAGAGAAAGAGCTTAAAACTAAAACAAGCGTTTACTGCGCGGAGGAGAAAATGGCCCCAGCACTCCGATATTCCCAAAAGGAGCTTCAAACAAACCTTCATTTCAGGCGGGTGTGAGTTTCTCACTCTCTGAAGTATCCCCGTAAGGTTTTGCCTTTGTGTGCGTGTTTTTTTTTGAGTGGTGATGGAGAGCTTTGGTATACGCAGTTTATACCCACCTGCAATCTTCTCCCTCCAATGTGTAACTAGTCCTGAAACCTCAAACTTTGTTTTTCGAGTGTTGAAAGTCCAAACTCTCTGAGGAAGGCCCTTTCCGCAAGCCAGTTACCTTTGATTTTAATGTTTCCATGTCATTTTTTTGTCCATCCATGGGTTTTTTTTTCCAGGAATTGACACATAGATGTGCGAGTTTATCATTATCAAATTCTTAAGTTTTAAGCTTATATTTAGCTGCTTCACCATTTCACTCTTCGGAACCCACAGGTGTCCCGGGTTAGATGAGGCACTGAGGAATGCGCAGTTGCCATGGAAACCCAGTCCCAGGCCAGTTCCGCAGCAGAGAAGAAGAAGAAGGTGGAGACCATCGTGGCGACCAAAAGCTCCTCCTCGAGCCGAGCCGACATCAGCGAGAAGGCCGTGGCCTCCAGCACCACCTCCAATGGTACGCTTCACACCCAGCCTTCAACACTACACACTGACTCTCACTCAGGGATCAGCTCAGAGGAGCAGCCTGGAAAAGCATTCATCTCCCATCCCAAATCAGCCGGGACGTTCTGTCGCGTAGCTTGTTGTATGAAAGAACGTTGCATAGCTGAGAACAGCAGTGGAGAGCCTGAACCCTTAACACCCAGAATTTTGTCCAGAACCTGAATCAGACTCTTCATTCGTCAACTACCAGATGTACAAGGACCTTCATTAGGTGCAGGTGTATATATATATATATAAAACTGCTGTTGGAATGAAACCGCATATCTAGTACTAGCTTTACAGGAGGAGTAGAAAACCTACTTTACTTTTAATGTAAGACAGTGGAACCAGGCTTTTTTCCAAGGAATTTTGGGTTCTGTTTGTTCATTCATTACGAAATTTACACAAAAAGTAAAGGACAACAGGCATTTTCACATTATGCCAAAAACTGAAAAATGCCAAAAATGGACATACGAGGTTTTGTTCTGACAGCAGTGATACTGGGATGTTCAAGAGTTCTTCAGTAAAGGCAAAAAGCAATTAGAAAAAAATGAATTGGTGCTTCACAAACCTCGAGGGAAGCCTGTGCTTGCCTTCGCCCTCGTAGCACTGGTGGTATCATAAGGGTGGAACTGGGTACAACTAAATTGTTGGGTGGGGCGGAAAAATAGAGCCATTGCTTTTACTAAGGAACCCTACAATGTACGAGTACGTACACATACAGTGAGATAAAGGACGAGCAGTAGAAGTTCAGTCTATTTAAATATAGTATAGAGATGATTTAGGCCCCCAGTTTACATGCCAGCTGGTGGGGTAGGAACGTCCAGTGTGAAAACCTCAGGCGCTGAACGAATGATTCAGTTAGTCTTGGGGTTTGGGGGTTAATCGTAGATGCTGGAGCATCAACAGACTGACTTAAACATCACACCTCACGACCTCCAGCAGTGCTGATTTACTGAGATCTCAGCACAGACTCACTGAAACCCTGCTCCACCAGATAAACTCACACTGACTGACACGCTAAACTGACTGAATATCAGCCCAGATTCAACGTTTGCAGCCTTGTTAAGTTCTGTGCTTTACATTAGGGGCTGCCACCATTAATCGTCACAGTCGACTAAAACCGACGGCCAAATTAGTCGGCAACTAATTTAATAGTCGATTAGTTGGTGATGTCATTACATGTTTCTCGCACTAACTAGGAGTGTGTTGACATTACTGCTTACTGGAGAGTTAACGAAAGCGCAGTGGCAGCCTCGAGAACGAACAGTGTGGGAGCATTCCATGCTTAAAGGTTGTCAGGTGTGCTGCTTGTCGGAGCGTCTAAAGCCGAAATATTTTCATCTCGGTGAGATAGTTAGCTAACGCTGTTAAAAGCCGTCCTACTTCAGGTTATGAGCTGTAGTGGCCTCTAATCCGAAATGCATGTTCTCCGGAATTGTTAGTGGAATTGGACCAGAGAACTGAGTAACGGGCCAACAAGAGCCAGACGCTCGTGGTTAGAAAACACAAATTAGGCTTAACTGTTGTGCTCAAAGTCCAGGTTTGTGGTCACAAAACAGGCAAGGGTCAAATCTAAAAAATTCAACACATGAAAACAGACGATTGTAACGAAGGCAATCAGTCTAAAGGGTAAGGCAAAAGGCAGAGTCGAAAGAACGGTCAGAAATGGTCAGGAACAGGATACAGACAAACAGTAGAACGCTCAGTAGATCACAAGTGATGCAAAACCTCTGTGGCTAAAGCCGAGGCTTATATACTAAACTAAGGAGGTCTTAGGACAAATAAGACAGTAACAGAATTGAATTGCATTAGAACTCCGGAGATCGAGAGCGCTGAGGAAAAGTCAGGAGTCAGGGAGGATTCTGGGAGATGGAGTCCGGATTCGTCCTAGAGCTCGATGGATGCGTGACAGATCAGAGCTTTAAACGTTGCGTCGTCGTTACTGTCTTTGTTGTTGGTTAGTCAATGGATAAAACGACCTCACGCTTACTTTAAAAGCTGGCTGCGATTCATCATCCGAATAATCGACTGCTCGTGTCAATAATCGACAGATTCTTCGACTGTCAAGGTATCGTGTGTTGCAGCTCTTCTTTTCATTCAACCATTGCCCATCACAGTCAGCAGGCCGTCCGTTATGCTTTTGTTGTAAATCAATAGTTATTGAGCGTTTAATGTGAGTTATGGCTTGAAGTCGAGCAACAGAACTTTAACCTCCCCTTATTGAGTCTCACCCACAGACTCGCTGTAGATGCTGCAGAGGAACCGACTCATTCAGACGCCGTCCTACAATCTCTGACGGTTCTGACTGGACCTGCTGTATAAGCCCCTCTTTGTTTTCTCCTAGAAAAGGTCCTTTGCTTATGTTTTCTTTCCTTGAATGGATGATTTTCAGTGTCGTTTCCCTTTTTTGACTCTGGTGCAGCTTTAAAACTCTGATTTACGAGGCAGATGCGTGTGCGTGTGTATCTGCGCGTGCCGGTTGATGAGCGCGTGTGTTTTGTTGATATGTGGTCCGGGTTGCGCTCTACTCCATATGAGAGCCTCTGGTGATATGGCAGGAAGTCAGGAAGAGGCTTTATTTTTTATTTTGTCAAGCGGAGACATTCCTAAAGCATCTTATGGGATCTCTCTCTCTCTCTCTCTCTCTCTCTCTCTCTTCGTTCTTGTTCATTCCCAGATGGCCTGCACTCTTCCATTAATTAGAGGTGAGGTTGGGGGTGGGATGGAGGGGGTTTGTGGGGGTGCAGAGTCTTCCTGTTGCAGAAAGGCATGGATGCAATTTGGCTTTAGTAATTGCGTATTTTTCTCTGAGAGGCTAATTACTCTGCTGAGCAACATACGGTTTGTCTTGGAAAGTTGAGTAATCATTTGGACCGGCTGCACTTCAGTCCAAGCAGGAGAGAAACCCTGCAGTTCGCTGGTAAACTAACTCTACCACCACCTTTACGCTGTGGCTACAACTAAATCCGCCGAAACAGGGAGCTCTCATTCTAAACTCTGATCGACTGAGCCACGTTTCAGGCTGCTCGACGTCGAGACATGAACTGAAGAGGTGCCAGGTTAATGAAAGGCCTACGTCCTACATTAATTTTCTCTCTGAGGTTCTCTTTTGACGTCTGTGTGGTTTTATGCACCAAAAACAGCCATGATTTGATTCCGCTTTATCCCCTGGAATTAAACAGGCTGTTTCGTTACTGCACCTTTAAGGCTGATATATGTAAATGAGCCCTAGTATGAGTGGGCGGGGCTAAACTGCCTTAGGCCGAATAGGTGGATACAGGTCAGTGAGTTTGGTCTTGAGAAATCAAGAAAGGGTGAATTGAAAATAGGCTGTTTTTAGAGTTGAACACCTGTATGTGGAACCCAGGGACTGAGTAGTGATATTAGGCCTCGTTCTCCAATATCTCCATAGGTTTGTTCTTAAGTGTGTTCTTGATAAAGATCCTAAGCAAAAGTCCCTGTCAGGTTCATGTCGTCTTCATAAACCGCGGAACTGTTCTCACCTTTGGGCTCTTGAGTGTGTGTAGATTCTGTTCCTACCTAAGAACAAACCGCAGATTAGAGAACATCGGTGAACATCAGAATCTTCGTCAGAACTGCGTAAGTGGGTTTAAGAAGAAATTTCTTCGTAAGAACGGTTGGTGGAAGAGCCCCGATATTTACAAATTGTTGAAAGTTGTAATAAAGTGAGGACAATTAGTTTTTCCGTGACATGGGCTAATTAAAAACCATGCTGTTGTGCTTGGCAGTTGTAGCCTCCTGATAAATAACCTATACGACTTGGTGCAATGTTTACTGTGATTATGAATATTTGGTCAAATTATGTATTGAACATTCGTATATTTACTTATACTTCAGTGCCTAACAACACCCTTTAACCATGCAACAGCGCTCGGTCACACCAGCTTTATCTCAGTGAAATTTCACAAGCAAGTGCATTTCAATGAAATTTTTCAGTTTTTCAGTTAAAATGATCATTTGAAGGGAAGGTTTGCAGCACTGAACATCCAAAATAGAAAAAAAATGAATAAATCAGCACACATACAATAAGCAACATGATAGGCAGTCCCTTAAGAAGCTGTAATAGATGCCGCTACTATTTTTACTTTTGCTATTTATAGTAAGTGAGTTTGCCTGATTGCTGACTGCTAGGTTAGCTGCTTGGCTAAGCACTGCTGCACACAGCAGTCACAGCACTGCCACCAACCACACCAGTTTTCTTCAACACCTCAGCGTGAAGCACAGTACTGTTGCAAGTCTGTAATTATAATTACTGGGTATAATTATGTTTACTTTTTTTTTTTGGACTTTTTTGAACTGCCCCAAACTGGAGGATGTTCTTCATCGTCCAGTCCAGGCTAGCCTGTTTCCCAAGGCTATGTGCAATTATCTAGTGTACTTAACACAGAGCCTCTGTAGGCTTGTTGCTGTATGTGACCGCAGACGCCCGCCTTGGTCGTGCAGTCCCTTCAGGCAGAGCGCTACGCTAAGAGCCCCTCACTCATGAGATAACTTACACATTCCTGGTGTGGTTATAATTACCCCTCCATTTCTGACCCCCACCGTCCACCAATACTCATAACCTCTTATCTGATGTAACTCAAAACCCCCCTCAACTTTAACCCCCGGAGCCCAGGCCGCCCCCGCGCTCCAACAAAAGCCAATTGTTAAGAGTCTGAAGCGCTTCAATGGCTGCCTCGCTGACTCGGGGTCAGCCGTTCACAGCATTCGGAGGGAGCTTCATGCGGTGCTGCGTGCCGGAGCTGGTCCTGGGACGGCCGTGGGCCGCGCCCCTGCTCCCCACGCAGGGGAAACCCCAGACGGAGCAGAGAGAGTCTGCACCGCCGTCTTCAGAGGGAAAAGTGTGGAGTGAAATTTGAGCTCGGCAGAGTGTGGCAGCAGGTCGGAGAGCTCAGATGCTTCACTGCAGTTTTGTGCTTTGGAAAATTTTAAAACTGCAGGATTACTATTCAGGTGCTAATCTTCAGCTCGTCGTTAATGCATTATAGCCAACAGTGCATATCATAGTGTATATAAAGTTTTGGTGCATAGCACAAAATATTGGATTTATTAATATACACCGATCAGGCATAACATTATGACCTCGTTTCTACACTCACTGTCCACTTTATCAGCTCCACTGACCGTATAGCTGCACTCTGTAGTTCTACAGTTACAGACTGTAGTCCATCTGTTTCTCTGATACTCTGTTACCCTGTTCTTCAGTGGGCAGGACCCCCATGGACCCTCACAGAGCAGGTACTGTTTGGGTGGTGGGTCAGTCTCAGCACTGCAGTAGCACTGACGTGGTGCTGGTGTGAGTGGATCAGACACAGCAGTGCTGCTGGAGTTTTTAAACACTGTGTCCACTCACTGTCCACTCTATTAGACACTCCTACCTTGTCAGTCCACCTTGTAGATGTAAAGTCAGAGACGACAGCTCATCTGCTGCTGCACAGTTTGTGTTGGTCATCCTCTAGTCCTTCATCAGTGGTCACAGGACGCTGCCCACAGGACGCTGCCCACAGGACGCTGCCCACAGGACGTTGTTGGCTGGATATTTTTGGTTGGTGGACTGTTCTCAGTCCAGCAGAGACACTGAGGTGTTTACACTTTTACTTATGTGATACTCTTTAAAAAGATGGTTCCTCAAGGATTCTTTATTAAAGAAAATGCTTGTCTAGAATCACAAGCACTCAAAAAACCCTTTTAATTATTATGGTTAAATGGTTCTCTGCATGGTGAAATGGTTCTTCAGATTGCTGTATGTGGTTCCTTACAGAACCTTTTTGAAAATAGTTCTGCATAGCACCAACAAGTCTATTGTATACAAGCTTGGAATTGTAACAGTGGAAGAACACTTTTTAGTGCTGTGTTGAACTATGGTTAATATAGAACCGTCTCCAACACATTCTCCAGCAATCTGAAGAACCATTTCACCAGGCAAAGAACCACATAATCATGCAGTGGGTTCTTCATGGTGCTATATTGATCCATTTTCTTTATTAAAGAACCCTTGAAGAACTGCGATTTTAAGAAAGTGCTCTAAGGTCAGCATTTCTCTCTGCCCACCTGCTCGGCTATGTCCTCATCCCCTTAATGAGGTTTTTCATTTATGTGTGTCACGATTGGCCCCTCCCAGTCCTGTCCATGTGTTTGTGTTGTTTTGATCTTCCACGTGTATTTGTTGTGTTTATATTCCCAGTCCAGCCCCCTTGTTTCGTTACTCCATCCCTGACTGTTTCCACCTGTTTTCCACCTGTCCCTCGTTGCCCTTGTTATGAAAAAAGTAACACCGCTATTGAGAACTGCTTATTTACACCATTGAGCTGAATTTGCATATTCGAATTTCGTGCTTATGTGTGTGAGTTTATATATTTGCTCACAGTAAGCGGCCCAAAACACTACCAGCCCACCGGGAATTCTGCCGACTGTCCCGATTACCTGTGTATTGTGCTTAAGTACACCCGTACTGTAGCTGTGGTTTGGTATTTGGAGATGTCACTTCAGCTTTAATAAATGCATATTTATAAACCGAAGTGTAGTGAGAATAGAAGTACTGTGATCAGTAGCTCCATTTGAAAATAGTTTATCTGGATAAAATTGTTTTGTAAAATTCCTCTAAGTTAATCGAAATATTAAACCCGTCGATACCGCAATGTAGCTATTTTCCTCTTATCGTTCGGCCCCAGGAACCACAGTGAAAGTATTAAGTTCTGGTTCACTGTAGTTTAGTTTTCATGAAACTTTTTCCTTTTCTGTTTTTCTCTCTCCTTCTCTCTCTCTCTCTCTCTCTCTCTCTCTCTCCAGCACTCCTCTTTTCTTTTCTTTTCCCTCCCTCTGTCTTCCGTTCTTTCTTCTGTCTCCCCCTTTCTCTTACTCCTTCTTTCTCTTGCTCCTTCTTTCTCTTTCTGCCTTTCTGTACCTGTCTTTTTTCTCCCTCTTCATTTTTCTCCTTGCTTCTCCCCACTCTCTTTCCCACTCACCCACTTTTTATTTTTTCTCTTTCTTTCCTTTTTTCTCATTCTTTGCCTTCTTCTCTCTCCCTCTGTCACTCTCTGTGTCCCATTCTTCAGTTCTCAATTCCTCTCCTTCTCTTTTTCTTGCACCCTTTTTCTTTCTTTCTCCGTCTCCCTCTGTCCCTTTCTTACTTCCTCTTTAATTTGTTTTTTCTCTTTCTTTCTCTTTTCTTCTCTCTTTCTCTCTCTCTCCCTTTGCCTCCCTCTCTTTCTTTCGGCTTTCTCTCTCTCTCTCTCTCTCTGTCTCCCTCTCTGCCCCCCTCCTTCTCTCCCTCTCTCTCTCTCTCTCTCTCTCTCTCTGTCTCCCTCTCTGCCCCCCTCCCTCTCTCTCTCTCTCTCTCTCTCTCTCTCTCTCTCTGGCCTGTAGAAGTTCTCTGTGAGAGTTGAGCGGTGGTGAGCGGTGGTGTGTAATTGTGCAGGCTTAGTGGGGTGCGTTCCCACACGGGCGGCTAAAGAGCGGCGCAGGCCGAGCGCTGCATTCATCTGTGGAGCCGCTCCCCTGGCCTGACAGCTCAAAGGAGCCCACTGAGCCGCCACAATGGCCTGATTGGTCCTCTTTCGGAGGGGCCGGGGGGACGCCGCCTTCCCCCCCTCAGCCCCCAGTTTTCGCCAGGCAGGTGGACCACAAAGTCCTCTGATTCTTTTGTTGCTGTCTGGGCGAGAGAGAGTGAGAGAGAGAGAGAGAGACAGAGATAAAGAGAGCAGGAGAGAGAGAGAGAGAGAGAGAGAGAGAGAGAGAGAGAGAGAGGGTAGGAGAGAAGTGAGAGAGGAAGAAAAAGAAAGATAGATAGAGAGTGTTAGAGATGCCTGAACTATTTGGCCGGATAAACTCTGTCATCATGGAATAATTTACTAATAAAAAGAGGAGAAAAGGGGACAGAAAGAGAGAGAGATGGAGAGAGGGAGAGATGGAGAGAGAGAGAGACAGACAGAGCAAGAGAAAGAGAGAGAGAACCATTTAATCATGCAAAGTGTTCTTTGAGTGTTCAAGGTTCTATCTAGAACCATTGTCTTTTCTGAAGAACCCTGTAGAGTAGTTAAGAAGTCCAGTGAAAGAAAGAGGGAGTAAAATGGTGGAGGAGAGGAGGGAAAGAGAAAATGAGAGGAGGGGAGGAGGGGAAGAAGGAGGGAATGTGAGAAAAGCAGAGGAGAGCTTTGGAAAATTGTAAAGGAATGCGTGCAGCGGCTTTGCGGGGTGCAAAATTTGGCGGCTAAAAAAGGGAAGAGTTTTTTTCGACGCTTGTGCCGGACAGAGCGTGACCAATCAGAACCTCAGCAGTGAAACGCAGCTCTGTGGAGACGGATCATTTTCTGTGTGCTTTTAGGACGGAGTGGACAGCGTGGACAGTGCACATGTAAAAAGGGTCGTATGAAGGAAAAAGGAACGTACGACTTTCTGCCTGTGAGAGAAGGAGAGACGTGATAGAGTGATGTACACTTTATTTCCAAAAGTATTCGCTCGTCTGGCTTCACACGTGTATGAACTTGAGTGACATCGCATTCTTAATCCATAAGGTTTAATATGATGGACCTGCTTTGTGCACTGGTGTGCAGTCATGTTGGAGCAGGAAGGGGCCGTCCCCAAACTGTTCCCACAAAGTTGGGAGCGTGAAATTGTCCAGAATCTCTTGGTGCTGAAGCTTTAAGAGCTCCTTTCACTGGAACTAAGGGGCCGAGCCCAACTCCTGAAAAACAGCCCCACACCATGATCCCCCCTCCACCAAACTTTACACTCGGCACAATGCAGTTAGACGCTGGAATTCACTGAGCTCCTGAGAGCGACCCATTCTTTCACTAATGTCTGTAGAAGCAGTCTGCAGGCCTAGGGGCTCGGCTTTATACACCTGTGGCCATGGAAGTGACTGGAACACCTGAATTCAGTGATCTGGATGGGGGAGTGAAAACTTTAGGAAATACAGTGTTGATAAATATATATTGAGTGGAACATGCAGCTGTTTGTATTTGTAGGATCGAGTGTGTGTGTATGCGAATTGGGGCTTGATTGATACATCACATGCCACGCTAATCAGGTCTGGTTGATGAATGACAGATATTGCTTTTAAATTGATTGTTTTAAGCTACAGTGAATATGCACATCTAACATGCCTGTCCATTGTATTGTATTGTTTGACAAGTAAGGGGAAAAACATTTTGATCTCAGTTTGTTGTCCTAATATGAAGAGACAATTTTAACATGCATTAAAAATGCCGCAATATTTATTTTCATTCATTACATTTTATAATTTAAATGAATTAATTTAATTTTAATTACACTATGTAAGGTTTGGGGATTTGGAGACCTCTCTGGTGGAAATGTGTAATTTCACGCAATATGCAGAGACACTCTGCAAGAGAGACAGAGAGAGATAGACAGAGACAGAGAGTGAGACAGAGTTAAGGTGAGACAGAGAGAGACAAATAGAGAGAGAGAGAGTGATAAAGAGAGACAGAAAGAGAAGAGAGAGAAACAGAGCAGAAGAGTTAAAAGACAGAGAAGCAAGAGGAAGAAAGAGAGCGAGTGATACAAAAAGATAGAGAGAGATAGAAAGGGAGAAGAGAGAATCAGAGCAGGTGAGATGAAAGAAAGAGAGAGAGGAAGAGGGAGAGAGACGTGGACAGAGACAGAGAGCTAGAGAGCGAGAGAAACAGTGCAAAAGAGATAAAAGAAAGTGAGAGACAGAGTGAAAGAAAGAGAGGGAGACAGAAAGAGAGGGAGAGAGCGACGGATGGGGCCTCCTCTCTCTTTTTAGGCGGGCATTTAAATGATCAGCAGTAAATAGAGGGACGTCAGCTGACAGGAATAAAGCTCCTGTTAGCAGTTCGGGGCGGAAAGTAATTTCCAGATAGTCTGTGGCGGCTCGTCTTTGTGGCGCTCAGATAAGGGTTCATTTCAGCGGTGAGCAGACACACACACTCACACACACTCACACACACTCATATCCACACTCACACACACTCACACACACCCGCCCCGATCCTCACACACCTGTGATAACAGCTTGTGGAGCCTAATTGAAAATGTGCTTCAAAATGGATTTTCACTTTTCTTCTCTCTCTCTCTCTCTCTCTCTCTCTCTCCGTCCCTCCCTCCCTCTTACAGAAGTTCATCTTGACACCCCCCTTTCACTGCGCTGTCCCCCTCCATGCTTCTCCGTTTGTCGTTGTTCCTCTGGTGGGGGGGGGGGTATTGAAAGGATACAGAGGACTGAGTGTGTGTGTGTGTGTGTGTGTGTGTGTGTGTGAGGGGGGTAATTCCGGGGGCCGGAGCGCTTGTTCGTCGCAGTGTGTGTGCGGATCATCGCTCATGGCCATGTCAGCGCAGCGGCAGACGTGCGATCAGTCTTATTAATGAAATCATTGATCACTTGATGCGACTCATAATCAACTGTTTCCACACTGCGCTCCCCCTCATACCATCACTTTCTCCACTCTCGCTATTCCTCTTCTCCTTCTCCGCCTTTTCCTCTCTCAGTTTCTCCCTCTTTCCTCCTTTCTCTCTCTTTCATCACACACACATATTCAACGTCCGTCCTCACTATCCGAAGAAAAAATGTGTCTCCATTTTTCTCCATTTTCATGATGATTGGACCAATAGAAAAGCTCCAAAATGGCTTAGAAAGAAACATTTTTTGGATAAACTTATATAAGAATTTTTTGGCTTTTCCTGTGAAGTTACTATTTTGGAGGTTTCAGCGACGACACATTTGCATTAAGAACTCACGGTGGTGCATGTTCAACGACACTATGGAGCCACACAAACATCACGGTGAACACGGTGCTGGTGAAAATGGCTGATTATCAGAGGAGAACATTTATTCACTAGGTCGTTATTTAAAGTGGGAAAGGCAGGGGGCGCTCTGCACTCTTTATTGTTGTTTCGTCCATAGCTGCCAAAAAATCAACATCCAGGCTGTTCTGCCGCTATGGTTGAGTGCAAGGAGAGGTTGGGGGCAGTCGTGCGCTGGAGGTTAGGGAACAAGCCTCATGACCGGAAGGTCGCCGGTTCGATCCCCAGAGCCGACAGCACATGACTGAGGTGTCCTTGAGCAAGACACCTAACCCCCAACTGCTCCCTGGGCGCTGTGGAGAGGGCTGCCCACCGCTCCGGGCAAGTGTGTTCACTGCCCCCTAGTGTGTGTGTTCACTAGTGTGTATGTGGTGTTTCTCTTCACGGATGGGTTAAATGCGGAGGTGGAATCTTAATCTAGGGTCTCTTAATCTAATCTAAAAAGTTGGAAAAATCGGACTCTTGATGGACCGTACCTCGTTCCGACCGTTGCCACCCATGGTGGCTTACATGATTAAAGGGTTCTTTGCATGGTGAACAGGTTCTTCAGATTGATGGAGAATGTGTTTTCTATATAGCATGAAAATGGTTCTGCTGTGGTTACAGTGTCAAGCTTGTAACTTTAGAAGAATCCTTTTTGGTGCTACATAGAACCATCTACCATACGTTCTCTATCAACCTGAAGAACCTGCAAAGAACCTTTCTTTCTTTGAGTGTCAACCTCCTAATCCATCCATTTTTACGGTGCCTCCAAAAGCTTAACAGCGACTCTTCAGTCACTAACAGTGAAAGACTGCTGAGGCCACATTTCAGAAACTTCCTAACTCTGAAATCTGATCTGTTTGGTCTCCATAACGACCTCAGTACGGACTGAATTCCGGACAGTAGCTTTTCCAGAATATC
>NC_051234.1:32707480-32722480 GCF_015220715.1 Pygocentrus nattereri | reverse complement strand
CAGTTTGAACCCGGGCGAGCCCCTCTTGTTTTTACTAATCAATGCTGTTGTTGTCTGTTCACACAAGACAACTTGTCCAAAACGCACTTCGGGTGCCGGCGCTGATACAGACACACTCTGTGTTCTTACGCAACACTACTGAAACTGAAAGTGCTGCACTAAACTGGGTTTGATCCCAGTAGCTCTGCTTTTTGTTCAGTGGGTTTTTCTGTGCTTTTGTTCACTGAACCACTGGGAGCCACAACCATGTCCATTTTACCATCTTGGCTGTAAATCTGTCTCAGTGGGTGCTGATGTGCTTGTATATATAACACAGGTATATATATATATATATATATATACTCAGACTTACTCTGCTCTGCTTTAAGCTTCAGCTCAGCTATAGCTGCTTTTCTCACATCTCCAGCAGGAAACTTTCACACAACAGTAGAACTGATTCCTGTAAAATGTCTCTTAACATTTGACTTTTTATGTGGCTGAAATCGTTTCTCATTCACAAGCTTCTTGTTCAAATTTTCCCGTTCCACCTTAAATGGTGCCTGAAGAGCCAGAATGTAACTGCTGCACCATTTAAGGTGGAACAGGAAAATTTGAACAAGAAGCTTGTGAATGAGAAACCGACTTCAGCTGTGCGACTTTTTAGTGTTTCAGCTTCTCACTGCAGATTAAACGCATCAGGAAACCAGCTGGAGTGACTATAAACACTAATCAGTCCATTCGTCTCCAGATTATCAACGTCCGTCTTAAATCTCTCTCTTTGCCGTTTCGTAGCTGCTAGCTGGGTGAGCCTGTTGTCTGTGTTGCTATGGTGACCAGCCGTCTGCGCTGGTCTTCAGGGTTAAAGGGTGAATCAGCAGTTCTACATTAACTCCAGCGTTTAAGACCATTTACTGTTAAACTGTGTTGAAGGATCAGCAGAGCTTTATTTTACTGTAGAGGAGGATTATTTTATTATTACCTGCTGATCTGATTCAGCTGTGGAGCCACAACAGGGCAGTAAGAGAGCAACATGTGGTTCCGGAGCTACATGTTACCGACCCCTCTGCTAGGCCTTTATTATGGGCTGAAAATATGAAAACTTGACTCTACTTTAATGCTAATTTCTGCTAGCCAATGGAAATCCTAGTGCCAAGGTGCAAAATACAGTTTAATACTGTAATTAACCTCTTAGATCCTTCTGAATGCACCAAATTTCTGGGGTTCCCTGAAAATAAACATCTGTCTATTAGAAAAAATAGATGCTCAAATCCAGATTCAGTGAAGCTGATTGTTTATCTGCTTCCTCCGCAAGCAGCTTCTGTCTCTGGTGGTCTTAACTAACTAGAGCTGTAGCTCTGCCTCAGGATGGCGCTGTAGCAGACTGGCTCACCCAGTTGGTCCTTCATAGTCTAGAAACCGTAACTGTAACCTGGATTCCTCTGAAAAACTTTCCAATGAGCTGCAGCAGATCTGAAAACCGGAAAACTCGCCCAGTTTGGAGTGACTGTTCCTCACTCCTCACGCTAAAGACCAGAGAGGAGACGAGGAAGATCTCAGTTACTGTGAGGAAGAGCACAGAACCGCACTAGAACAGAGACTCTACAGAAGAGGAGACGAGGAAGATCTCAGTTACTGTGAGGAAGAGCACAGAACCGCACTAGAACAGAGACTCTACAGAAGAGGAGACGAGGAAGATCTCAGTTAATGTGAGGAAGAGCACAGAACCGCACTAGAACAGAGACTCTACAGAAGAGGAGACGAGGAAGATCTCAGTTACTGTGAGGAAGAGCATAGTGCTGTCCAAAGTGCACATAAACAAACATTGTCTGTTGTTTAATATTTTCTGGGTCTTGTTTTGGCATCATTGTTTGAGTATGTGTGGGTCTCCAAAACCACTTGCTGCCTAAATACCATGCGAGCAAAATCCCAACTGGACAATTTTCAGGATTTTAACCCTGTTTTCCAAACGAATCTTAACAAGGGAGCGAGTATTACTGCGATACTCACAAACGCTTCATATACAGTCTTAGAAATGAAGGTTCTGTTCAGGTACATTTTCCGTTCATAGAGGCCCAAACAGTGTAAATGTTCCTCAGAGGTTCTACAGTGGTTCTAAGCTCTGATTGTGGAGCTTAAATCAGTTCCTCCAGGTGAAAAGTTGGTATTTGTTCCTTTTCATAACCGAATGTTTTAAAACAGAGCAGTAGAGTAAAAGCCTGGAGGCGAGGCGAGGCGGGGTGTGTGGAGTCAGTCCAGCTTAGAACACATCATTTCAGTGGATTATGGTTCCGTTATGTTCCCTGACTAAAGGTGCTGAGATGGAGCCTTGAGGGTTCCACCCCAGTGTTTTTTAGAAGTTTCCTAATGACAGTTATGATGTTACTCTGGAAACTTCTTTATTTTTGCCACTTAGCGTTTATAAATGCACACAAACGCTGCCGCTCTTGCGAGGACACGCACACGCTCACCACACACATGTGCACACAGCGTGCTCTGTCTCTCTTATGAACAATTTAGCGACCCCGTGACTTTATTTCGGTGAGTTGCGGAGAGGCAGAGCAGCCTTTATTATGTCTGCCTCCTCATCAATGCGGCCTTTGTGTGCGCCTGGCCCGGCTTCAGCCCAGCGTGGGTCCTCAAGGGGGCCGGAGGGGCGGGGGGCTCGCGTTTCTCTCGTTTCAAAAAGTAAGAAACTTACTATGAAAATTCTTTCCTCCCTCTCGGTAACATGAACAGCTGCAGACACACACACACACACATACACACAATGCGCACAAACACCAGCGGTGGACGAAGTACACAAACCCTGTACCTGAGTTAAAGTCGAAACCCCCAAGGTAAAATATTCCTCCAGTAAAGTAGAAGTTCCTCCCTTTAGACCTCCACTTGAGTAAAAGAACTAAAGTATTTCCCTTCAAATGTACTTAAGTATAAAGTAAAAGTACTAAAAGAGTAATTCTGGCTCTGATGTCCTGTTATCATTTTTATAGGGTTCTTCTGCTAAAACAGGCTTGACATCAAAATAAAAGAAGAGCCCATTTTAGTGCTATATTAGAACCCTTTCCAGAAAGGGTGCATACAGTACCACGTGCAGCACATTCTCCATCAATCTGAAGAACACTCACGATGCAATGAACCCCTTTATCATGCAAAGAGTACAGAACCATATTTTTTTACTAAAGAACCCTTGAAGAGCCTTTTTTAAGAGTGTACGTAACACATGCATATGCACTGAATAACATGTAAGAAGCAATATTTGAGCATCTATGACCAGCTTATGCGCTTATAGTAGATATAAGATGACTCTATGACACAAGATGTTCTATGATGTAAATGACATTGCAGTGACATAAAGATCCTTACACTAAAGTGACAAGCAGTTGTTCTGTTCATAAGTTGTTTCCCAAGTAAAGGAACTTAGGACGAAGGTCTATTTATAAGTTTGTCTTCTGTATGTAGTTCTACATGAGTTAAAAGTACAAAGCCCTTATGTCACTGCAACTTCAGTTTATGATCTCTTGCGTTTCGTAGTATAAGCTGTTAATAAATGCTTTATAAGTACCTTGTTTAATGCTTATGACATCCTCATGTATCTAGCTTTCAAATAAAGTGTTCCCCCTTTTTATGACACTGTTATGAGGAGCAATTCCTGAGTAAACCATAAGGCGGGACTGTACTGTGTAGTACATAGTTTATATGGCAACCCTTCAAATAAAGTGCGCCCATATAGGCTATATAAGCATCTTATATGCTTTAAAGGTGATTATGAGGCCTACATAAAGGGGAATTCCACTAATCTTTGATCATTTCTCCATAACTTAGTCTTTAAGATGTAAACAGAGTCGTTCAGAGTGGTTTGGTGTGGAACACTCTGTTCTAGACTCTGGCGTCGTGTGAGATGCGGTGATGCTTCACAGGACTCGGAGGAGGCCTGTTTTAGCCTTCACCCTCCTAGCACTGGTTGTCTTGTGTGATTGCGGGAGTCTTAACTAGTGGTTGGAATTGGAGACGACAAAATTGGGTAAAAATCCAAAAATAATTATAAAAAAAAAAAAAAAAGTGGTGGTGATGGGAACCAGACGTCCCTCTAAAAGCTCCTCACAGAAAGTTCCTACATGAGCTGGTTCTGAATTCACTGCCTGATAACTGAGACGCTGTTTTATGAGAGTTTAGAGAACTTCAACTCTATTCTTGGTGGAGGGAGACATGCAGGGCGCCGTGCGGTAAAATAGTCCCCAAAGAAAACTCATTATTACAGATTTTCCACTGTTTTCCATCATCAGCATTCCATATAAGCTCAGAAGACTCGTGTAGGTTCTCTGGTGGTTCTGGATGGTAAATAAAGTATCTATATCTGTGTTGTAGTCATGGCGACGCCTGCTTCCCATCACCACCACTGTATAGACGTCTGAACCGTTTCACACCAAACCTTCTGAACCTCTCTGGAATTTTGAAAAACTGTGGAATTCAAATAATTCCCTTTTAATATTAGTCTAAATGACCTTTATTCGTTGTGTTCAGTTCAGTACGGTCCCGTACAGTCATGCGTTTGCATGCGTGACCCCACCCGCCCCTGTTCCTCTTCAGCCACAGTGAAGTTAGGTGCTCTGTTCCGTTTGGCCTGATTTCAGATACGGATAATATCGCTGGATGTGTAATTGTGCCGGCCCCCTCTAGCCCCTCTGTTGACACTCTTTTCTCTATTTCATTCCATCTCTGACGATGACTTATGGCTAAATTGAAACCGGCCTCCATATAAACGCCTGCATGGGGTTTTGATTAGCCTACAGCTCCATGACTCTCTGAACGAAAACAAGTGTAGAGTAAATTCTTTATGGCTCAGAACAGAATGGCTGTGAGTGCTGAGTCATACTGCATGGCGGGATTGGAACCTTATCTGATCTGGACATTTCTGGGTTCTCTGAGTTACTTCGTTTAAAAGCACTGTGATGTCTGGTCATGGTCTGAACTGTTGTTGTGAGGCTTGATCTTCGAGTTACAGTGTTGTTTGCCAGCAATTCAGCATCAATCAGAATCAGAATTAGGATCAGGATCATTTTATTTTTCCAAGTTATTAGTGTTGAACATAAAAAGAATCAGCCGTGTGTGAGCAATGAGGCGGACGCATGTGCGTAGAAAAGCACGATTCATTTGGGGCAAATCGAGGGTCGTGGTCATAACAGTCCAGGTTTAACGAGCCAACACGAAGAAATGGAGGGAAAGACATAACGAGACAAACACAGAATACAGAAATCCAAATACTTCAAACAAAACAAACATCAAACACATCAAACAAAGACCAGCGAAAACAAAGGGCAAACACAGGGCTTACATACAAGGGTTAACGAGGGACAGGCGGAAACACAGGTGGGAACAATCAGGGGCAGAGCCACACAACAAGGGGCCGGACTAAAATCCAAAACAAAGAAGCACGTGGACAGGACAGGGAGGGGCCAGTCGTGACACCGTGGTGAATCACACATGTATGACATTAACACACTGAACAGACCAGACAAACAGAGACTGATAACACGGATTAAAGTAAGAGACAAATAACAATAAAAACACTATAAATAAAATAAATAATACAGAATAACAAAGACCTAAATTATGGGGTTAAGAATGCCTGTATATATATATGGGAGTCTAAAGGCATATACATATATACACACTTAAAAAAGAGGGTTCTTCAAACATTCTTCAGTAAAGAAAATGGTTCTATGTAGAACCATGAACACTCAAAGAATATCTTGGATGATTAAGTGGTTCTTTGCATGGTGAAAGGTTCTTCTGATTGATGGAGAATGTGTTGTGTATGTTTCTGTAAAGCACCAAATAGGGTTCTGCGATTGTTACAGGCCTGACATTGTAACAATAGGAGAACCATTTTTGGTGCTATATTGAACCCTTTTCAAAACGGTTCCATATTAAACCATCTACAGCACATTTATTCTCCAATTTTTGGAATCTCAGACGGCTCCCTGCTCCCTACGTAGTGCACAACGTAGGAGTTAAACACTGGATCCTGCAGCCCAACAGAGCAGAACACAGCTAAGAAACAGTCGTTTGGGATTCAGACACGTCCACACTGGATAAATGAGGCACTGTTTGGCTGTAGAGGCTAGAATTCCTGAACTTTCCTAGCTAGAACACTATTTAGGACGTGTGTATAATATACTCTACTTTAACTCAGTACATGGTTTCTGTACTTCGTCCACTGGTTTTATAATAGATCTTAGACATTAGACTAAATCAGGGAGGATTTCCTCAAGCCCAGAAATGAATTCTCTTCCACACTGTGGCCTAAACTAGGAGACATTAAGTGCAGGACCAGCTCTGCATTTCAATCCAATTGCAACATGTTTAATTCACACAGTAATAAGTGTCTTTATTACTTGTGTCCAGTTTCTACGCAGTAATTGGTGTCAGACGCGATGGCCTTTACTTTGACAAAGACATTCATGAAGTCGGCAGCTCTCGGGTCCTTCTGTGCGTGATGGCTTTCGGCTGCTTCTCTCAAATCCCTTCTCGCATAATCAGGCGAATCAGTCACATATGGAGTCGGTCGGATGAGCGTGCAGTGACTTGGCATTTTTTTTCTTCGCTGGAAAAATTGTCGTGTTATTTTTATGGTTTCAGACTTGTGGTTTGGAATCCCGATCGTCATGTTATTTTTATGAGCCTTGGCTTGTAGTTTGGAACTCTGATTGTCACGGTGGCCTGAGAAAGAGGTTGTATGTCTACGTAGGGGCTGTAGGGAAATGGTGAGCAGTAACAGCTGTGGCTTCAAAGCGGTGGGTCATGTTAGACGGCCAGCTCTGTCCTCCACCTGCAACACCGAACTTGATCTGCAGCCACAACTGGCCTGGACCCTCATTGGTGTCCAGTGTTTTGCAGCTCTAGGTAATAATTTGGTCCCACTTTGTATAAAGCGTCCCTAATAACTGTGTAGTTACATGTGAACAACATATGCAACAATAATGTAATTACTAATGATTTAGTCACGGTTACAGCTGGATTACAGAAGTGCACCCTATGTAATTAAACATGTGCATCAACTTCAGTTGTTATATAAGTACAATGCTATTGCCGAGTGGTAATTATAGAATGGTAATTAATGTGATGTGATTTGGTTACCTTGTTACGACACAGTTATTCCACAGTAATAATGTAAAACATAAATGTAATATTATGTAAAGAAGACTTCTGATCGGTAGTCCAACGCTGAAGTTGACACACGTGTAATTACACAGGCTGTACTTCTGAAATCCATCGGTATCAGTTCTAAAATCATTGGTAGTTAGTGTTGTTACATATGTTATTGATGTGTAATTAAACAGTTATTAGCGACACTGCAGCTAAAGTGGGACAATAGTTTTATTTACTCACTTGACCACAGCACAGTCTTCAGTTTAAGCCTGCACCCTTGTTTGCATGTAAGCCATATGACATTGGCGTCTACCGCTATATGTTGTCTTTTGTCCGTGGTCAAGTGAGGGTTGCTTTAATGAGGCCACCTGAAACTAATTTGCTTGTTTTAACATGATGCAAACTTAATTTAGGTGACTGGTTTTTACGTGTCTCTTACATGCTTGGAGTAAAACATGCAGTGCTGCCTGGTTTAATCCCATTGTTGTGGAAGCTAGAGCCTACCCACAATGCATCATTTTGAGGATGAAATGAGGTGGAGCTGAGAATGGCTGGTCACTAATGTTATTGTGCACCTAATGATATAATCATATGCAGTCTGTATTCAGACGTAACTACAGAAACATCGGTCTTTTCTCTACTAAAGCAAGTTAAACATTCTTTCGAGAACAAGTGGTAAAATACATGGATATTAGAAATAGTTGAAGCCTCAGAGAAAAACCCTGCCTGAAATTCCTCTTACATAACTTCCCAAATCCCTTCAACATCATTTTTGCACCCCACCTCCTCCCCGGCTCCACTCTAGTATTCCTTACTTTTACCGACTCTCATGCCTTCAGTAAAGGGCTTGGACTGGAAAAGTGGCCTCTTGTCAAGTGAAATGATCCTAAAAAAGCCGATAGAGCAAATGTTTTTATTTTACGATTGTTGTAAGCTTATTATAGGATCATTTTTGCTTACAAACATCAATCTAGAAATGAGTGAAAATCATATTATAAGCTTACAACAATCCCAAAATGAGAATTATTAGATATACCGACTAGATTTATGACAATTTTACGTGACAAGATGCTGTTTTTTACAGTGTGGGGGGAGTGTGTGTGGGGGGGGGGGGTGGTCCATCTTGTGTAAAACAGAACCCACCTAGAACTCCAGCTAAGTTCTCAGAGTTCCCTCAGCCACTCCTCATAACACACCCACAAAAATTTGCACATGCTATGCCTTGAAAATAGGATCTTCTACTTGGGTCACTTTTCAGATGCTGCTTATGTTTTATTTTCTACAAATTTGAACGTTTTGCTGTTGATGTGATTCATTTTAAATAGTAGAGAGTTTGTTAGTACTTTATTTTGCCACAGGGCAGTTTTGCAACGTGGTACAAGAGCACAGATGCATTCAGTCCGACAACAAACTGTAAATAATAAATCTGCTCTGAAGAAAGTGATCATGTGTTCTAGAGAGTTGCACCGATAATCTGCTGTATCGTCTGTAATCATCCAACGCAAGTCGCCCTTCTGACAGTCATGATCCCATATGGCACCGAAGCGGTTCCTCAGAAAAGCACTGCGCCGTGGAACGGTTCATGGTTTATTTCATCCTTGATTTCTGAAGTAGAGTGGGGGAAAAAAAGCAACGATCTTCTAGATAAGCAGTCAGGCCTCCAGTGCCACGACATGGCCATGAATAGGCAGAGCCAAACCTCCCCACATTCCCTCAGTGCGCCGTCTGGACTGCAGAATGCTCGGCAGGCCCGAAATCTCACCCGCGCAGGAGCGAAGTCGGCGAGACGGCCCTCCACTCCGAGCGGCGACATTTCGCCGTCATTGATAAAGTGCTTAGTGGCGAGCAAATTAATGAATCTGGCCTGACTGAGAGCGACGTTTTTGCACGGGGGGAAGGGAGGACGGGATGGAGAGAGGGAGGGAGAGAGAGAGCGAGGGAGCTGGGGGGGGGTGATGGAGCAGTAATCCCGTTCCGGCTAAACGGCTGATCCTTCTCATTCTTTAGATATCAAATGTCAGAAGTTAAATTAGCCTGCTAGCCCCTGATAGCGGTTAACATGCTTTTAAATGGGGAGGGGAGGAGAGGCGAGGGGAGGGGGCCAGTGAATTCCAGCCCCCATGGGATGGCAGGCAGGTGCCTTTGAAGTGTCTAATTATCCCTCTCTCCATAAGTAGCGGCTAACTGTCTTAATAGGCCCTGTGCTCGCTGTGCCCGACTGAGTAGCACGGATTTACCCATAGCGCAGCGCGGGATAACTGCAGCCACAGAAGATCAGTTGATGTTTTATTACCCTCTTGCAAAGTCGACGGTGTCCAAGCTAAATTGCATTTCAGACAAGTTCAGGCTCCAAAACAAATCTGGTCCATCACTGACCCTTTAAGGTTTTCCATATAAAAAGGGTGAAAAAACAGCGAAGAGTTGGATGTTGGTGTTGGGTCGGCTGGATGTGTTTCCTGGCCGGCTCCCGGTGCAGTTGGCTCTAATTGGAGCGCCCCAGGCTTGGCCTTGGCTGGTGCTGAGTGAGGGGTGGGACGGGCTAACGGTCAAACGCAGCGGAAAGCTGGAACGTGCAGAACTAACGGACCATTAGCACTCCGGTGTCACAGCCAGCTCTAATCCCCTTGGAAACAGAGAGATGGACATCAAGTTTCTAACCAAAGAAGCTTCCAACAAGACCCAGAAAACCCACTAATGGAATCCAGCAGCATTTCAAGTCAGTAAAATATGCTGGATTAGTGTCCGAATCTGAAATATACATATATTCAGTGGCAGCGCTCCAAGATGGTAGATAAAGAGTATTTTAGAAGATAAGTCAAAAGCCATGTGGTGGGATCAAAGAGCGGCGAGAAGGAGAAAGTTTTACTGCTGTACTTGGGCCATAACTGCGTTCACCTTGCTATATCATAAGGGAAAAAAAGAAAAAGAACCTACTCCTTCCTCTCAATGGCTTACCTGGGTTCCCTTAATGCCTACTAACACCAATCACAGCCCATTATGCCTTCTGATCAAGGCCTGGCCAAATGCTCTAACAAGGTCTGATGGGAGTGGAGGTGTGATTCGAGCGATGGCGGAGAAAAGCCAAACTCTGAATAGGCCAAATGCACCATTGTCCACCTCGGAGAGGCACTTTCACCCACGCACCGCCACTCTTCCACAATCATCTGCTCTTGATGGAACGCGTGCGAGTGTTGAGGCTGTTCCCAGAGAATGCTGCTCCTCTGTCTGGAGGGGTGCGGGGCTGGGGAGAATGGACGGATGGGGGGAGTCTCTTAAGCTCTTTTTCAGTGACGCTGATTTGAGGAGAGTGAGGAGAGGAGGATGGAGCCTCGCTTCGCCTTTGATTCCTCCCGCTGCTGGGTAGGGAGTCAGGGATGCCCAGGGCCCGCCTTGGGTCCCTGAACAGGCCTAGCGGCAGAGTGATGAACCAGGGACCCTCCGCTCCAGAGCTGGGGGGCTGGGATGCGAGCTCGTCGGATTTAGATGTGCGGGACCTGTCACATTCGCACCGATGCATATGAAAGGGGAGCAGCAGTGAAGGTTGTCTGGGAAATCAAATCAAACCCTTGACAACGGGAACGCTCAGAACGGGCTGTTGGAACCGTCCTGGCCCACAAACAACCTCTCGCTCTAATTACCCAGCACATCACTCATACCGCACTCTGTCTGAATAATGCTTTACGCGAGACTCGCCTGCTAATGACGAAACTCATCAAAGGATTTGCAGGGTCGGATGTAGCCTTGCTTAACAACTCCTGAAATTCACTATTTATGGCTATTTTATTCTGTCTTTGCTTGCAGATAACACAACTTTATGCCAGATGTGCAATATTCTGCATAAGACCATGATTTATTTCATTTAGATTCAAAACAGCTGTTAAGTATGAGGTAGATTTCAGATCATTTACAAGGAAGGAAGGAGAAATTCAGGCAACTGGTACAAGGAGTTTCTTCACTCTTCTATCAAATCTGATTAAAAGCTCCAGAGAAAATGAGGCTCCTAACAACCACCTGGAAGACCTGGTCAACCCCAAACCTGCCCCCATCAGATAAACAGCACTGAAAGCTTTGATCTCTGAGAGAGAGGAGAAGATCAAGCTGCTTCAGATCTGAAAACATCCACAGGTGCTTCTGTCCATCCTTCCACTGTGAGAAGACCACTCAGCGCTGTGGGTCTGAAAGGACGTGTAGCTGATCAAGAAGAACCTCACTGAGAAAAGGAGACGGACACATCGAACAAAGAAGCTGAACAATGGACTGACCACCCCAGAGTCCAGACCTCAGCACCACTGAATGGGTTTGATTACTTCAGAAAATCAACCAGCTTCTCAGACTGAGCTTTGGAGGCGTGTCTGCAGGTTCTTAGAGGAGCTGAAAGTGAAGCTCCTGAGAAGAACGGAAGCTGGAATAAAAGGTAAAGAGAGACTCACTAAATGCTGATTTGGCTGGTCAGAGTCAAGATTTTAACCCTATAATGGATATTTGGCCTCTCATTACACAAAAAGTAGCTCAGCGATATTTTCCAGATGTTTGAAGCCGTCAGTGCTGAGTGGATCAACGCTGACTCTTCTTTCTGTAAAGGTCTGTCAGCACATGTACACACTTAAGTACAACATTTAAAGAAATCAAAGAGGGAAAAACTCATATATTGACTTACTTTATCTATTTGTTCAATTATTTATTCTTAAGACAATTAAAAGCTTGATGTCTTGCCATTTTGTCCAGATGGGCTCATTTCTTTGCTCAGGAGTGTGTGTTTTCTGCTTTTTTGAATGAGTAACTTGAGGTGGACGTCTGTTTTGACTGAAAATCAAATAAACGAAGTGTGATATTGCACTTTTGCATGGCGCTATAAGTAAAATTAAGGTTTATTCACCTCTTCCTGCACTCAATCTGTACCAGTTGAAGGCCATGCGTAATTATTCGGACGCAACGGTGCATGCTTAGAAGCTGTCTTTTTGAGACGGACAGCCACAGAATTTTGGTCTTTTGCTCTTTAACTTGCTGCATTTTGTGTTTCTTTGGACAAACACGTAGTGCAACATTTTGAACGTGTGCAAACCGTGTCAGGTATCCAGGCACTCAGAAAAATTCACTGCATAACACTTTAAAACCTCAATCAGAAACGGCAAATAGTGACACAGCCATCCCACAGAGGTTTTAAGGATTGAAAGATTATCCTTTTTTGGCAGACGAGACTTATAGTGTGAGTTACAAGCAGGATGTTCCGTAACCTGCTTGCGCAGAGCTGAGATCCACCCTACTGTACTTGAAGGCTTATTCACCTCCTCATAGCAGCAGGCTGAACCCCGCTATGAGCCTGCATTGGTGGAGTATTAAGCCTGCCCTGGTGGGGGTTAAAGGATGGATCTTGGCAAACTTCTTCTCCTCTCCTCTGCAGCCAAGAAGTGATAGAATACCCCACACAATCGCAATAATCCCCTTGCTCTTCTCTGGCTTCCATACGCCGTCAATGGTTGGAGGAGATTCCCGTCCCCCCCTCTTCTCACTCTCTCTTTTTCTCTCTCTGTCCCAGCCTCTCTCTCTCTCTCTCTCTCCCTCACTCCGTCCCCCTCCAGCATTTGTTAATCGTGAGCGATTCCCCCTGCGTTCGGCGCAGGTGCCAGGTTTCTGAATCAGGTAGTGCTAAGCCTCTCGGAGAGGTAGCCCTATTAAACCCCTGCCAACTGCAGGCATTTCTGCGTCGCCGCCTCATTGTTAATTGGGGAAGTTGCAAGCCTCTCCTTCAAGTTGATTTGCAAGAGAAAAGGGGTTGGAGAAAAAAACAGAGGAGGCAGGGGGAGAGGGAGAGATTACTGCACCGGAGGAGAGGCGCTTTGAAGCAGCATTCTGTGTTCTTCGTGAACATCTCTCCTGCTTCGGTGGGTTACTCCCTCGTTCCTGTTCTCCAACCAAGCTGGGCTCCAGCTATTGACAGCGCAGCCCTCAAAAGGGAGTTTTGCCCTGGATTCGGCTCACTTTCCAAGACTTTAGCACTCCAACTCGGAAAGAAGGCAATCTTGAAGTGTTGACAGTCTAAATTTTTCTCAATTTTTTTTTTAGTATTTCTGTGGTTTTATGTACCAAAACAAACTCAATTCATCCCTGCAGGGCCATTTTCCAACCTTTCTTTATCTCTTAGAATTTAACAGGCAGTTTGTTGTACTTTTTTTAACTACTATACCTATGAGTGTCAGGTTTGGACAGAATTTAGACGCTTGCAGACCAAACTGAAGTAAAGTAGGTTTATTAGGAAAAGGAGCATCCAAAATCAAGGTCAACCAGCCTAAAGTCAAAAGCCAGATCAGGAAAACAGCAACCATGAGGGAAGTCCAAAAATCCTGAAAAGAAGGCCAAATCAGAAATAGCAACAATCCTAAGAGGGCCAGGCAAAAGACGAGGTCAGAATCAAACAAAGCAGTGGTCATATGTGGGAAAAGTGACCTAACAGACTGGAAGGCTCAGTAAGACTCTGTGAAACGAAGGCAATACTTCACAACTCATGAGCTGAATCGGTAATCAGGTGAAGCAGAACAGTGGAGAGTCACGTGAAGTGGATCTGGGGTCATGTGATCAGGTCGGGTCATGTGTTCTGGGAAAGGGAGTCCAGAGGCTGGGAAGTAATAACATCGGGATCGGAGGGAAGCGTGAATGTTCAATCCAAGTAGGGTTTGCACAACTTTGCAGATTTTTACTCGAAGAAAGTTGAGTTGATGTTAATTGCTGATGGTGTCATGAATAAAACCACAGAAGAAGGGAAGGCTTTGCAACAAGTGACTTTAAAACATCAGACTTGAAAATCCTTCACAGAACCGGAGATGGAGAACCCGGAATCTCGCTACTTTGTTCTCTTTGTTTTCGAACTAAGCCAAACTATGCAGATCAGAGCATGACTTGTTCTTTGCAACATGCATCGCTACCCTTCAGGAAACTGGAGACACAAACCCCAAAATCACCCAGCTTCTCTCCTGCTGTCTTCTCTAAGCCTTGGGTTCACTGCACGACTTTTAAAATCTTAACAGATTATAAAATATTGGGCATCCACACTAAGCAATTTGGTATCCCACAGTGCTCAACGTATGAGCTGTGGCTGATCTGAACCCAATTCACGTCACTAGGACACGCAAATAAACAAAGGTATAGCGTCTCACTGCAGCAGGTAAACTTGTTTAATGAGGATCACGGATTTAAAAATGTGATCAGTTTAGTATTTTTAGTTTTAATGCTCATTATCTCGATTGTGTCTTAAACTCAGCTCATTAAAAAGCGTCGCTCCACACGTGAGAGACTTTACACCATTTTTCTGTTTCCTTGCTGTATTTTCCCTCTTTCCCGCTCCCTGTTTTCATTGGCTGTTACAAGAGTTTGTTCAGATTGAGCTGTTGATCAGTTCACACTAGATTACATCCAAGATCAAACATGTTTGATAAACTCTGGGCTGAAACGCAGTCGGGAGGCCAAAATTCAGCGCCCCTCAAACACGACTCGACTCTCTCTCCCACTGTCCACTCTGACTGGGCCAGAAATCTGCAGACTAGAGCCGACCAGCTCAGACTCAGACTGAGAATCGGGGCTAAAATCGGGGTAAAAGTTGTGTAGTGTGACCCGGCTTGAGGTGCCCATGTTGTTAGTGTCGTAATCACGTGATCAGAGTGCGAGTCCAAGATGAAACAGTCAGAGATACAGTAAAACACTTTTCTTTCGTTTGGCCATCCAACTGCAGAAGCTGTGGCTAAATGTAAATGTTCTCATGTTTGTGATGTCACAACTACAACAGATTCAAAAAGAGCTCTTTTGGACTGGACAGTGAACGATAGCTTTGAGGGATGGTACTCTTTTAGGGATTTGGTTTTCCGTGATTCGGGCCCTTTA
>NC_051234.1:32699980-32704980 GCF_015220715.1 Pygocentrus nattereri | reverse complement strand
CTCAGGGGTACATCCCAGTACCTTTAGTCAGGGAACATAACGGAACGAGAATCCACTGAAATGATCTGTTCTACGCTGTACTGACTCCACACGCCCCGCCTCGCCTCAAGGCTTTTACTCTACTGCTCTAATTTAAAACGTTTGTTTATGAAAAGTACAAATACTAAATTTTCACCTGGAAAAACTCATGTAAGGTACAACATTGGACCTCAAAACCACTGTTGCACCTTTGAGTATGCATTTACATTGTTTTAGCGTGATGAATGAATCCTGTACCTGCATAGATACTTTTATTTCTAACAGTGTAAAAGTGTCACTGTTTCTAGATCTACTGTAAAAGTGGGGGCTGTTTCTAGATCTACTGTAAAAGTGTCACTGTTTCTAGATCTACTGTAAAAGTGGGGGCTGTTTCTAGATCTACTGTAAAAGTGGCAGTGTTTATAGATCTACTGTAAAAGTGGGGGCTGTTTCTAGATCTACTGTAAAAGTGGCAGTGTTTCTAGATCTACTGTAAAAGTGGGGACTGTATATAGATCTACTGTATAAGTGGGGACTGTTTCTAGACCTACTGTAAAAGTGGGGACTGTTTATACATCTACTGTAAAAGTGTCACTGTTTATTGATCTACTGTATAAGTGGGACTGTGTATAGATCCGCTGTAAAAGTGGCACTGTTTATAGATCTACTGTATAAGTGGGGACTGTTTATAGATCTACTGTAAAAGTGGAAACTGTTTATAGATCTACTGTAAAAGTAGGGACAGTTTATAGATCTACTGTAAAAGTGGCACTATTTCTACATGTATTGTGAAAGTGGGGACTATGTATAGATCTACTGTAAAAGTGGGGTCTGTTTCTAGACCTACTGTAAAAGTGGGGACTGTTTATAGGTCTACTGAAAACTGGCACTGATTCTAGATCTACTGTAAAAGTGGGGACTATGTATAGATCTACTGTAAAAGTGGGGACTGTTTATAGATCTACTGTAAAAGTAGGGACAGTTTATAGATCTACTGTAAAAGTGGGGACTGTTTCTAGATCTACTGTATAAGTGGGGACTGTTTATAGATCTACTGTAAAAGTGGGGACTGTTTATAGATCTACTGTAAAAGTGGGGACTGTTTATACATCTACTGTAAAAGTGTCACTGTTTATTGACCTACTGTATAAGTGGGGACTGTTTATAGTTCTACTGTAAAAGTGTCACTGTTTATAGATCTGCTGTAAAAGTGGCACTGTTTCTACATGTACTGTGAAAGTGGGGACTATGTGTAGATCTACTGTAAAAGTGGGGTCTGTTTCTAGACCTACTGTAAAAGTGGGGACTGTTTATAGTTCTACTGTAAAAGTGTCACTGTTTATAGATCTGCTGTAAAAGTGGGCACTGTGTATAGATCTACTGTAAAAGTGGGGACTGTTTATAGATCTACTGTAAAAGTGGGGACTGTTTATATATCTACTGTAAAAGTATGGACAGTTTATAGATCTACTGTAAAAGTGGGGACTGTTTATAAATCTACTGTAAAAGTATGGGCAGTTTATAGATCTACTGTAAAAGTGGGGACTGTTTATAAATCTACTGTAAAAGTATGGACAGTTTATAGATCTACTGTAAAACTGGCACTGATTCTAGATCTACTGTAAAAGTGGGGACTGTTTATAGATCTACTGTAAAAGTAGTGACAGTTTATAGATCTACTGTAAAAGTGGGGACTGTTTATAAATCTACTGTAAAAGTATGGACAGTTTATAGATCTACTGTAAAACTGGCACTGTTTATAGATCTACTGTAAAAGTGGGGACTGTTTATAGATCTACTGTAAAAGTAGTGACAGTTTATAGATCTACTGTAAAAGTGGGGACTGTTTATATATCTACTGTCAAAGTAGGGACAGTTTATAGATCTACTGTAAAACTGTCACTGATTCTAGATCTACTGTAAAAGTGGGGACTGTTTATAAATCTACTGTGTCACTGTTTATAGATCTACTGTAAAAGTGGCACTGTTTATAGATCTCCTGTTAAAGTGGGGACTGTTTCTAGATCTACTGTAAAAAGAATAGGCATTGTGTATAGATCTACTGTAAAAGTGGGGACTGTTTATAGATCTACTGTAAACATTGGGCACTGTTTATAGATCTACTGTAAAAGTGGGGACTGTTTATATATCTACTGTCAAAGTAGGGACAGTTTATAGATCTACTGTAAAACTGTCACTGATTCTAGATCTACTGTAAAAGTGGGGACTGTTTATAAATCTACTGTGTCACTGTTTATAGATCTACTGTAAAAGTGGGGACTGTTTATAGATCTACTGTAAAAGTAGTGACAGTTTATAGATCTACTGTAAAAGTGGGGACTGTTTATATATCTACTGTCAAAGTAGGGACAGTTTATAGATCTACTGTAAAACTGTCACTGATTCTAGATCTACTGTAAAAGTGGGGACTGTTTATAAATCTACTGTGTCACTGTTTATAGATCTACTGTAACAGTGTCACTGTTTATAGATCTACTGTAAAAGTGGCACTGTTTATAGATCTCCTGTTAAAGTGGGGACTGTTTCTAGATCTACTGTAAAAAGAATAGGCATTGTGTATAGATCTACTGTAAACATTGGGCACTGTTTATAGATCTACTGTAAACATTGGGCACTGTTTATAGATCTACTGTAAAAGTGGCACTGTTTATAGATCTACTGTAAAAGTGGGCACTGCTTGGTGCAGCAAATGAAGATTTAGACTTGAAATGAAGATTTAGACTCAGATTCAGCTTCTTTGCACAGAGACTGAGAGATTTCTTTATCCATCTTTACGTCTGAATAGTATCTTTATATTTATGTTATGGGGAAGTAAACTCTCCACAGCGCTGAGTGGTCTTCTCACAGTGGAAGGATGGACTGAAACACCTGTGGATGTTTTCAGATCTGAAGCAGCTTGATTTTCTCCTCTCTCTCAAAGATCAAAGCTTTAAGTGCTGTTTATCTGATGGGGGCAGTTTTGGGGTCGACCAGGCCTTCCCACCCTCTCTCATGGCTGTTGTTGATGCCGGTGGCCTGGGTGGCTGCTACACTCCTTTTTTTCACTTTAATTTCCTTCCTTCTTCCTTATACAAGCGAATCATCTTACGACCCACATTTGCACATCATGTAAAGGCTCTTAAAGTGGGCCTTTATGAATATCCCGATGTACGCTGATGAACCTGTAGGTGATTCCTGGAGCAAACAGAGCAGCAGTAGAGAGTCTATTGAGTAGATCCTCATCTCTCCTCTGTCTGTTTGCTGAACAAATCAAGTGGTTGTTGACCTCCTGCTGCTGAGTGTTTACTGAGCCACTGATGCTGGTTTAGTACTAAATGATGAACCGTCTATAGACGTGAGCTGGAATAATGAACCCCAGTTGATCTCTCTGACTCTCTCGCTCTCTCCCTCCCCCTCTCTCTCTCTCTCTCTCTCTCTCTCTCTCTCTGTCTCTCTGTCTCTCTCTCTCTCTCTCTCTCTCTCTCTCTCTCTCTCTCGCTCGCTCTCTCTCTCTCTCTCTCTCTCTCTCTCTCTCTCTCTCTCTCGCTCTCTCTCTCGCTCTCTCTCTCTCTCTCTCTCTCTCTCTCTCTCTCTCTCGCTCTCCGTGATGATGTAGGGGGTGGGGTGACACTTGTTTGATTGAGCATTGTATTCACCACTTGACCCCAAGGCTGAGCCTTCTGAATGGCCTCACTGTGGGGGGCTGAAGTAAGAGAGAAAGAGAGTGAGTGAGTCTTCAGAATCATAAGCTTTCAGACAGAAGTGGCATCACATTAACCCAAAAGGATGCCAGATAAAATGATTTTTATCAAAAGATGTAAGGGAAACTGAGTATATATATATATATGTGTGTGTGTGTGTAAAATTATCACTAAATATTGTTCAAAAACTTTGGTGCGACCTGATTGGCTGTGCTTTGGGCCTGACTGTTTAATTACCAAATCTGACATTGCAGTAAATCTTAGCAGAACAAACGGACTCAGTGTTTGGCTCCATGCTGTTTGCCGGACTTTTGGAGTGGGCAGCGTATCTGAGGGCCAGCGCTGCAGGCTGGGCATGTCTGGTCACTGCAGGCTTAAGCTAATAGGACTTGGGTGAAAACGCTTTAGGCCGATTGGCCTAAACCAGTGAGGGAGCGCGACTCAGTTATCTCCCTAAAGCAGAGATCACAGGCCGTACTTTCATCTTTCACGCTGAGAAAATATTCTGGGTTCAGAATCCACCCCCTTATTTTCGTCTGTTCAGTGCCCTTCACTGTGATGAGCCGGGTTGGGATTTTTGTGTTCTGCTAATTACATCATCAGGTATTGCAATATATCGTGCTGCACTTACATTGTATTACTGTATTGCACTCTGTGTTGTAGTTTATTGTAGTGTATTGTAGTGTATTGTACTGTAGTGTGTTGCATTGTATTGTATTGTAGTGTAGTGTGTTGTAGTGTATTGTAGTGTATTGTAGTGTATTGTATTGTAGTGTGTTGTATTGTATTGTATTATATTGTATTGTAGTGTATTGTATTGTAGTGTAGTGTATTGTAGTGTAGTGTATTGTATTGTAGTGTATTATATTGTATTGTAGTGTAGTGTAGTGTAGTACAGTGTAGTGTACTGTACTGTAGTGTAGTGTACTGTAGTGTAGTGTGTTGTAGTGTATTGTAGTGTATTGTAGTGTGTTGTATTGTAGTGTATTATATTGTATTGTAGTGTAGTGTAGTGTAGTGTGTTGTATTGTAGTGTGTTGTATTGTAGTGTATTATATTGTATTGTAGTGTAGTGTAGTGTAGTGTGTTGTAGTGTAATGTAGTGTAGTGTATTGTAGTGTGTTGTATTGTAGTGTATTATATTGTATTGTAGTATAGTGTAGTGTACTGTACTGTAGTGTAGTGTACTGTAGTGTAGTGTGTTGTAGTGTATTGTAGTGTATTGTAGTGTGTTGTATTGTAGTGTGTTGTATTGTAGTGTATTATATTGTATTGTAGTGT